>NC_061109.1:78484703-78554703 GCF_015104395.2 Macrobrachium nipponense
AAGAATAAATAAATAAAAAAGTCGTCTGCGCGACAAAGAAAGTAGGTATACTTTACAGAGAAGAAAAGATGACATTGTATTCTCGAAAGTGGAACAGTAATACCATTATGTTAGAGCTACAATGAATACTAACGTGTCTTAATATTAATATAATTAAGACAATATCGAAATGATAAAGGAGAACAAACCCTCTTCACCGTATATATATATAAATGGAACTAAATACACCTATATCATCATATAATATATATACGTACTTATATATCATATATATATCTATATATATATATATATATAATATATATATATATCTTTATAAATTACATTATGAAACATACTACGCTGACAATGGTGAACTAGCTTCATATTTGCGTATCTCGTTTATTTATACATTAACTTACGGTAAGTTCATTTTCTTTTGTTCTTTATTTACACAAAAAATGCTTATTTGGCAATGTTTTTGTCTTCATATTTACATAATTCGTATATTTATGAGTTAACTTATCGTAAATTAATTTTTTTTGTCTTATTTTATATATTTATTTTGGTCATGTTTTTTTCTGTCTTCAAATGTACGTATCTCGTATATTTTATGCATTTTAACTTACGGTAAGTTAATTTTCTTTTGTTATTTATTTGCATAAAAAATACTTATTTGGCAATGTTCTTCTGTCTTCATATTACAGAGCTCGTATATTTATGCGTTAAATTACGCAACTTAATTGTTTGTCCTTAAATTGTCAGTCTTTCTTATTTTATCCGTACAAGCTTGTTTAGCAAGTCATCTGGTCTTTATTTATATAATTAATAATAATAATAATTAATAATAATAATAAATAATAATGAATAATAATAAAAATAATAAGCACTAGGCACGATCCCAAGATCCTGAAAAGGGAATCTTGAAAAACTAGAGGCTGAAGTAGCTCCAAGGACTCATGCAGTAAGAGTGTGATCCTAGAAACGCACACATAGTAAGAAAATGATGGACTCCTAAGGAGGCAGGGATGCAACCCGGAACCCCACACTATAAATACCACCCAGTCGAATTTTGGAGGACTGTGATAAAAAAAAAATAAAAAAAATAAAAAATAAAAATAATAATACTTAACGTCAAAAAAGGCTCGTTACTTATTTTATTTTAACTGGCTATTTGAGGGAAGAGGTGAAACTAACCCTCTCAGTTTGGTGTAAAGGCTTAATTTTGCCAATCCCATCAGCCTCGGTAAAAAAAAGAAAAAAAATTCAAGCATCGAACGCTGTTAATGAGAGAGAGAGAGAGAGAGAGAGGGAGAGGTTTGTTTATGCTAAATGTCTTATATCAAAAGCCAGTGACCTGATATTACTAACAGATGTCACAATTAACATGGTAATCGACGCCGAAGGAGAGAGAGAGAGAGAGAGAGAGAGAGAGAGAGAGAGAGAGAGAGAGAGAGCTGAACAAGTGACGCCTGGACAGCAGAGTAGCCATTTCCAGGTGATGGCGGGGAAGGGGAGAGGTAGAGGGAGGGGTGTTGAGGGAGAGTAAGGACTATAGGCACGATTAGATCCGAAAAAGACTTATTTATTCTATTCGGGTAAAATCAAGCCTAAAAGCGAATAAAAATATAAAAAATAAACAAAGTGAAAATTTCGAATTGCTTATTATAAAAGCATGTCATCTGCAAAACAACAAATGCCAACTGAACCCCCAAAAAATTATATATACTATATATATATATGTATATATATATATATATATATATTATAATATATATATATATATATGCTTAAAAAATTTTACAGCAGATGCACGTGACTTATGCCTGTCATGTTTCCTGTGGTATTCGTTTGTTTGTTTGTTTGTTATTTATATATATATATATATATATATATATATATATATATATATATATATATATACACATATATACATACATGCACACAACACATATACTATATATATATATAGATATATATATATATATATATATATATATATATAGTATATATATATATATATATATATATTATATAATATATATAATGCTAAAAATTTACAGCAGATGCACGTGACTTATGCCTGTCACGTTCCTGTGGTATTTGTTTTGTTTGTTGTTTGTTTATATATATATATATATATACATATATACATACATGGCCAACACACACACACCATCATATATATTAATATATATATATATATATATATATATATATATATAATATATATAATATATATGTATGTGTGTGTGTGCATGTATGTATATGTATATATATATATATAAACAAACAAACAAACAAACGAATACACAGGAACATGACAGCATAAGTCACGTGCATCTGCTGTAAATTTTTAAGCATATAATAATATATTATATATATATATATATATATATATATAAGATATATATAATATATATATATGTATATGTGTGTGTGTGCATGTATGTATATGTATGTGTATATCAGTATACTCAATATATATATAATATATATATATATATATATATATATATACATAAAACGTATGCTGGTGGACAATTAAGATTCCTTTTTGTCCATATTTTTTTCCAGAAGTCTCGTAATTTTCATAGATAATTACATTTTCAAGGGCTCTAAACTAGATAAAAACAACACACAATTAGCAAAATATCAAAAAATTCTTGCCGCTGAAAATCATACTTTATAAACAAAATCAAGATATATAAAAAAATTCACAAAGACGTTGTATTGGACCAAGGAAAGAATTACCCATTTTAGAGTCCTTGTTGATCAAACAACAGGTTCTTTTTATTGTTTTAGTTTCCTTCCACTGATGCTTCTTTTACTCTAGTGGAAGGTTGGTCCAATACAACGTCTTACTTTGTGAATTTTAATATATCTTGATTATTATTAAAAAGAATACTATCATTCTAAGTGTCCAAATTTAATGTTTGAGTTTTTCCTAACTATGAGTTGCTTTTATCTATTTTACAGCTCTTGAGGATGTAATCATAAATAAAAATTACGAAACGTCGATGAATAAAGATGAACAAGAAAGGAAGCTTAGTTGTCCATCAGCATTGGCATTGGTGTTGCTTATAACGGCTATGCCACTCCACACCAATTACATTTACATATGTATAATATATATATATATATATATATATATATATATCTTATATATAAAATATATCATATATAAATATATAAATAAATATATAAAAATGTATATATATATATATATATATATATATATATACATGAATATTTCACATCACCGTGATTCATATAAAATTATTCGAGCTACAAAATGTCCTTTAATATCTAATTCGCTCTACCTCGGAATTAATATCTATTTTTCCCTTCGTTTACATTGTAGAAAATATATTAATTCCGAGGTAGAGTGAATTAGATTTAGAGGTATTGTAGCTTCGAATATTATATATATATATATATAATATATATATATATATATATATATATTATAAATGTGTGTTCATACTACATACATACTACATACATACATACATACATACATATATATATATATATATATATATATATATATATATATATATATTATATATATATTAATGTAATTAATGCCAAACCTAAAAATGGACACGCAAACCACTCAACCAGAACATCAACTACAAAATCAAATGTTCACAATCAAAGGATTCAGAAGAATACCAACTACTGATGCCACAACGAACGAACTCGCTGTCGTCTTCACAGTGGAAACAAATATCATTTATGTAAGATATCGTGAATGGAAGCGAGACTGGGAAGAAACGCAAGTACTAGAAAAAAATGTAGACATACCATAAAAATAATGAGTGCGCCTTCCTGTATATCATCACGAAAGAACGGTATCAGCACTTCTCTCTTCTCTCTCTCTCTCTCCTCTCTCTCTCTCTCTCTCTCTCTACATCCACGTTAGAGGAAACAGGGATATAACTGAGTCTTGAAATGAAAGATACTTATATATATATATACATATATATATATATATATATATATATATATATATATATATATGTCTTGAAGTGGAAACGCTCTCTCTCTCTCTCTCTCTCTCTCTCTCTCTCTCTCTCTCCTCTCTCTCTCTCAGAGATAAAAGGAAAACTAATAACATTTCGGTCGTAAAACAAAGCACATTACTTTCGCTCCTTGGGTTACGGCCTTTTCAGACGATAGAAAGAAAAGGGGGGAGGGGGGGAGTCGGAATTTATTACATCAGAAAATACAGAACCAAATTAAATCCTTAGAAGGGGGATGGGGAGGGGAGAGGGGGAGGGGAGGGGGGGAGTAGGGAAGAGAGCGGGACTTTTCTGTACCAGGACTGATCTGAAGCCCGGATAAAGAGAGGGGGGGGGGGGGGGTTATGTGGAAGGTGAAAACCCAGTCTTAATAAAAAAAAACCCCCCAAAAAAAAAAAAAAAAAAAAAAAATTACTCTCAGAAGTTCCTCGCTTACTAATATAAAAACCCATTTACGGCAACGGCGGAAAACTGTTAAAGGCCTTACGGGAGAAATTCAGGTAGCAGAAAGAAAAAAAAGAAAGAAAGAGTCACGGGGCCACTGTCAGAGATGAACAATGTAGAAACAATACAGTACACAAACTAAGAGACACAGTATATGAAGGCGTAAAAATAAACGGCTACATAATAATAATAATAATAGTAATAATAATAATAATAATAATAATAATAATAATAAAATAATAATAATACATTATAATTGTTTTTAATCTTCCCTGCAAATAAGCAAATAACGTTTATTTTTTTCAAGAAATAAACTTGTCTATCCGTACATGTCGAACCGATACTAAAAAAAAATAATATAAAATAATAAAAAAAACTGCAATATATCCTATTATATCCTACAGTTTCAGTTAACATTCATAAATTTAAAAAAACTAATAAGACTTACATTGGGCCAAACTGATAAAAATAAAATTCACAATAAAAAAGCTAGCATTTATTCGTGTCAAATATTTGATCAAACAAGTAAAAAATCCAAGAGCCTAAGCCTATCCGCTAATACCATACCGATAATTTAAAAAAAATAAAATAAAATCAGATCTGTTGAAAGTTTGTAAGCGCTGATACGGGACGCTGTTAATTTAATAGCCCAAGGTCCGCGCTCATAAAATGATCGAGTACAGCCCGTCCTCCTGTTATCGGTACAGCCGGAGTCATATCAACAATGTTTAAAGCTATTAATGAACTAATATTGGATTGTGCATACCCCAGTTTTATCTATCTGCCTTTCCCGTTGTCGTTTAGATCCAAAGGCCTTTGTATTATTATTATTATTATTATTATTATTATTATTATTATTATTATTATTATTATGTACGTACAGTCCTTATAATAATAATAATAATAATAATAATAATAATAATAATAATATGATTATTATTATTATTATTATTATTATTATTATGTACCTGCAGTCCTTATTATTATTATAATTTTAATTACTATTATTATTATTTTCATTATTATTATTATTATTAATATTATTATCATTATTATTATTATTATTATTATTATTTTATTATTATTATTATTATATTATTATTATTATACTCCAACAGATCGACAGATCAACATCATTACGATGGAAAACTGTTCTCCAAACATGATTCATTACGTCAAAATATTCTTTATAATAACCTTGCCCCTTTCTCACAAAATATTTTTTTTTATTCTTTACATTAAAAATCAGGTCGAGAAAATATTGCTGCCCCATTTCCGCACAAAGTAAATAAATTAAAATAAATAAACAATAAATAAATAAATAAATAAATAAATAAATAAATAAATGAGAAGGAAAGATGAAATAAGAGAAAGAAGATTCTCAGACCCACAAAAATAACGGTAATGATGACACCTGTCTCCAACGCAGGTGAGGAGCTACTTGGCATCATTACGTCTCCAGACAAGGGAAAGGGAAAACACATCATCAAAGAGGACCGACAATTGCTAACGAGAGAGAGAGAGAGAGAGAGAGAGAGAGAGAGAGAGAGAGAGAGAGAGAGGAGGCTAGAAAATAAGGAAAATATATCATCAAAGACGACAGACTTTTGAGAGAGAGAGAGAGAGAGAGAGACTAGAAAATGAGGAAAATATATCATCAAAGACGACAGACTTTTGAGAGAGAGAGAGAGAGAGAGAGAGAGAGAGAGAGAGAGAGAGAGAGTAGAAAATGAGGAAAATATATCATCAAAGACGACCGACTTTTAAGAGAGAGAGAGAGAGAGAGGAGAGAGAGAGAGAGAGAGAGAGAAGAAAATAAGGAATATATCTCATCAAAGACGACCGACTCTTGAGAGAGAGAGAGAGAGAGAGAGAAAGAGAGAGAGGCTAGAAAATAAGGAAAATATATCACCAATGACGACCGACTTTTGAGAGAGAGAGAGAGAGAGAGAGAGAGAGAGAGAGAGAGAGAGAGCTATCTTAAGGCCTGGTCAAGTTTACGACGTCGAGATTAAGCTTTACAAGCCATTAACGTGCTGCCTCTCTACGTGCATTATCAGAAAGAAGGAGAGGCACGAAAGGACGATAAAGGAAAGACATGAATGAACGAGAGGAAAGAAAGTTGGAATAAGAGGCCAGGGCTTTAGAACTTCCTTTCTGGTTCCGTTTTCTACCATTTTCAAGAGGGAAGTCTGTCGATTTTTTTTAGGTTTAAAAACTCGACGCCCTTTTTACTTTTAGATTTAAAAACTCGACTCCCTTCCTACTCAAGTCTTCTGTTTGTTTGTTTAGTTGAACGGTCACATTGTGTCACAAAAAAAAAATAAAAATAAAAAACTCGTTTTAAGCACTAAAGAGGACGTTCAGGGGACAGCGTTTTCACTCAAAAGGACGCGTAAGGTGCAAGCTTTCCTCTTCAATAAAGAATGAAAGAATGAAGGAAGCCAGGATTTCCATCAAGCAAGCAATAAGAAGAAGAAGAAGAGGAGGAGGAGGAGGAGGAGGAGGAGGTGGTAGGTTTGCTTGATTTTTCATTCACTTTTCTAAAAGGCACTCGAATTTCTTTTCCTTGCTGAAGACCATCTGTATACGCGGGTACCTCCAACGTGATGTGAAACTCACGGGGGTGGGGGTTGGCGGGGGGTGAGGGGGGGGGGGGTTGCTGTAAAACTCATAAATAAGCTTTAAGTACTCCATGATTCCAATAGGTTGTTCTACTCACCGTAAAAGTATCAGTCTCTCTCTCTCTCTCTCTCTCTCTCTCTCTCTCTCTCTCTCTCTCTCTTCTTCTTCTTCTTCTTCTTCTTCTTCTTCTTTTAATAAGAAATTAAAAATTTTTTTTTTTTAATTTCCTCCTCAGTGCTTTTTTTTATTTGTTCTTGCTTCTTGACTGAAGACCCGCCTTCTCTCTCTCTCTCTCTCTCTCTCTCTCTCTCTCTCTCTCTCTCTCTCTCTCTCTCTATGATTATCTCCCCGCAGGAGAAACAGAGAACTGCCAACAACCATATCGCCTTTAAACAAAGAACAAAGGTGAAGTCAAACCTTCAACAAACCATTACTATTTAGCTGTTTATTTGCCTCCTTTTATTTGTTTACTCTTCACCGCATGATATGCGTAAACAAGACAAATAAATAAGGTGATAAATCACAAAATTACATGACGGAGTGGAAGTTCACGGATATGTCATGAGCTAGCATTTCTTGAACACATTTAGATCTACAAAAGACATTATTATTATTATTATTATTATTATTATTATTATTATTATTATTATTATTATTATTATTATTATTATTATTATTATTATTATTATTATTAATGCAGGTTTTACTGCAAATAATGGCTTTTCAGCCGCGTTTATTTTGCATAGAAGTTTCTCTATTCTTCTTATTACTGACGTTTCTTCTGTGCTCAAATTTGGAATAGCCATCATTTTCAATAAAACTTGTATTAATGAAGGTCTTCTTCAGGGAGATATTTATTTTATTATTATTATTTATTATTATTATTTTTTTATTATTATTATTATTATTATTATTCAGAGGATGAACACCACCCATATGGAACAAACCCACGGGAGCCATTGACTTGAAATTCAAGTTCCCAAGGAATATGATTTTCATTTGAAAGAAGTAGCAGAGGGTAATGGGAAATACAGAAAGAGGAGATCAGTTGTCAGAAAAGGAAAAATAATTTTACAAATTAATAAATAATCAGATTAAAATGTAGACATTAAAATACAAAGAGAACAGTTTTAGGATGTACGTAATGGATTTGGGATGGTAAGTAATGCATTTAGGATGTCAGGTAATCATTTAGGATGGTTAAGTAATGCATTGCATCTTTGCTTGAACTTCAGAGGTTCCAACTGCACATCGTTCAACGAACCGACATTATGCCTTAGCCGCTATTAGTCGATCACAAAAGCAATATATATATATATATATTTTAAGATTAAGAGTTTCAGACTTCCAGTCCTTACAGGCGATTCCATTTAATAGTAAGAAAAATTCTTAAAAGTAGGTTACCGTAACAATACATGCCATTTCGAATTCTAAATTCAAATTCTAAGCATTATTCTTGTGAATATAACTAGTACACATATACAAAAATATTTTAAAAGTAAAAATATATAAATTATAAGTATCGGTAAAATAATTTTATCCTTTAACACTTTATTGTTTAATTTATTTTCCTGTTCCCTCAACTCTTATTTTCTTAACATAGGGGCATCTTAATATGGAAGGTTGCTTATCAAGGTAAGAATCAAAGCATTAGGAATAACAATATGAACCACGACTCTTAAAACAACTTTGGACAACGGAGCAAAAACCACATTAAATTTTAAAGAATGACGTCACAGAAGGGCATCACAGCGTTATATTGCTAAGCGAGAGTCACCTTCATCGCTGACAGATGGGACAGAACGCCTAAAATTTCGAAGGTGTAATGGATTCACTGTTACGGCCCACGTGTCATGACGGTTGCAACTCATGAGAGTAATTTCGGGAACGAGACGGTACATTACGTACACATACTCTCTCTCTCTCTCTCTCTCTCTCTCTCATACAAGCAAACACTTTCTCACAAATAAGCATTTGATATACATCAAAACTCTCTCTCTCTCTCTCTCTCTCTCTCATACAAGCAAACACTTTCTCACAAATAAGCATTTGATATATACATCAAAACACACTCTCTCTCTCTCTCTCTCTCTGTAGCCGTGTCAGTAACCTAGGTATTCTAACACCAGTTTTAATAGCCATCTCTTTCTAGCACTAACACATACTTTCTCTCTCTCTCTCTCTCTCTCTCTCTCAAGCACTTTTACACAAACACACACGCATAATCTCTCTCTCTCTCTCTCTCTCTCTCTCTCTCTAGCAGTGTAAATAACTTAGGTATTCTTACTACAGATTTAATAGCCATCTCACTCGAGCACTAACACAAACTCTCTCTCTCTCTCTCTCTCTCTCTCTCTCTCTCTCTCTCTATCTAAGTCCACTCTCTTCCCCTCCACCGACAACCTCCGAAATTCTCTCGATGCCGGCGGCGTTTCGTCGACCTTCCTAACCCTTCTTCCTACCGGAGGCACCAGCGCAGAAAACCTCTCCACGGGGCATCATCAGTCGTCAGTCGCTTCCCCCAGAAAGACTCGTCATCATCATAATCATCATCATTCTCATCATCAACATCATCATCACTAACGCGTCCGTAAGTTATTTAGAGTGTCCGAAAGTTTCTGGGAAAGAGGCGTAGTAAACTTGCGTCTTAGAATACGTAGGCGGAGGAGTGATTGATTTTGTGACGTATTGATTTCTTTCATATTCCATTTTATCGTTTTCTAAGGACCTGGGCTTAGTCTCTCTCTCTCTCTCTCTCTCTCTCTCTCTCTCTCTCTCTCTTCATCTCTCGCTACAAGTATTTTTTGTTTCTCTTCCTCATACACACACTCTCGAACAAACACTCGTTTCTTTCTCTCTCTCTCCTCTCTCCTTGCTTTCTCTCTATCTCTCTCTCTCTCTCTCTCTCTCTCTCTCTCTCTCTCTTTAATAAACACACACAAACATGTAAACATAACCTCTCTCACGTAAACATTCTTTCTCTCACACGCACACAAACACACACACACTTAAGTAAACACATTCTCTCCAACGTAAACATTTCTCTCTCTCTCTCTCTCTCTCTCTCTCTCTCTCTCTCACACACACACACACACGCACACACACACAAACACGAACGAACGAACGCAACCCAACCAAAAGAGAGGAGGAAAAGGCATATCCCTCACAACACCGGCTGGAAAAAAATGAATATGAGAATGACATTATTAAATATGCTCTCTCTCTCTCTCTCTCTCTCTCTCTCTCTCTCTCTCTCCTTCCCAGGGAACAATGGGACCAAGAAAACTTCCCCTTTTGTGCCTCGGCGTCGCTAGCAGGATGCGGTGATGACGCTCGCTGTTTGAAAACAGACAAAAGGGGCTATTTCAGAGTTCCTTTCTGCTTCCACCTTCGGTGAGAAGAAGAAACAGTTCTTCAGTGGGAAGTACACAGAAACAGAAGAGCATAGGATGATATGTATGCACGGCCGAGCAGGTGCTCATTGCTCGCGCTATCGTCATAGTACTATAGTACATTCACATCGACCGTGCATCTGATGTCTAGTCCAGTCCCTTACGAGGCTTCTGATTGGCTGTCGATAAACCAGTCACAGGGCTAGAAACTCAGTCTCTCGAGAGAGTTCACATAAGAAAGACGTATGTTACACCTATCCTGAGGGATATGTCTTTCAAAAGCATCCTTCAGGAGACATGTAACATACATCCTGCCTATGTGAACTCTCGAGAGAGACAGAGTTTCCAGCCCTGTGATTGGCCTGTCAGCAGCCAATCAGGAGCGTAGTAAGGGACTGGACTGGTCTGGACATCAGACGCACGACTGATGTGAATCTACTATAGTACCCACAACAGAATAATACTCGTAGCACCAGTACCCACAATAGTATAAGTAATAGTAATCGTAGCACTATTACCCACAATAGTATCAGTAATAGTAGTAATAGTAATCCGTGAAAAAGCTCAAATGGGAAAGTCATCCAGGTATGCTGAGCTGGCTCCACAAATTTCAGTGCAAAACACAGCAAGCTAAATTAGCATCTGGCAACTTTACAAGGCAGTTACTTAAAAGGAAGTTGTCAATTAGCGATGGAGCCAACTTGACACGTAGTCAAACAGGTGCTATAAGAACTGAAAATTAAAACTTGGTCGATAAATGTCAAAACTACAGGTCCCATCCTAATATTATCTAACACACTCTCTCTCTCTCTCTCTCTCTCTCTCTCTCTCTCTTTGTATATAAATGTATGTGTGCGCGTCTGTACCTTGAACCATCTTGACTCGGAATCTGCAGCCTAGGTTACATCCCGCTGAAATATTTCTGAGTTTTTCGACACGAGCCACTTGAAAAAGACAGCTTCACACGACGAAGTTCACTTTATGAAAGCTCAGCAGAGCGTTGATTCAGTTTCGACGAGTCTTTTTCGGAAACGGGTATCACTCGCTCCAATTCAGATTTGACGGCTTACTCTGTTAAGACCTGAAGTCATATTTTGTCGAGGGATTTGTAGTAGTAGTTTCTCTCTCTTTCTCTCTCCCTCTTCTCTCTCTCTCTCAGTGAGACTTCAATTCCTTCGCTTCTACTGCTGTTAAATACAAAAAAGTCCCTTCCCCTACCAAGGGGCGACTTCACCCCCCCCCCCCAACACCCCCCCCCCCCCAACCCCAACGCTACGACGCCCGGCCGGCAGCGGGTATAGAATGACATGACAGAAATTGAGTGGCAGGTGGTAAAGGATATTTAAAGAATTCGAGAGATGATTGTGCCCTGGCGACCTGTCATGGGATGACTATGAAAAAAATAAAAATAAATAAAAAACATACAAAAGTGCGATTAATACATATTGTCTTAGAGAGAGAGAGAGAGAGAGAGAGAGAGAGAGAGAGAGAGAGACGAGAGAAGAGAGGATACATACTAGACAAATAACGCACCATATTATTGCCTCGCGAGAGTGAGAGAGACGAAGAGAAGAAAAAAATCTCAATTGAATATTAATACAACTGCCATCCTTTATTTGTTTATTTATTTATTCAGAGAGAGAGAGAGAGAGAAGAAAGATGAGAACTGACCGAAAGAGAGAGGAGAGATGACCGAGAGAGAAAAATTTAAATTCAGTTGAATTTTATTTACCACAACTTGCCATTTCCTTTATTTGAGAGAGAGAGAGAGAGAGAGAGAGAGAGAGAGAGAGAGAGAGAGAGATTCCCCTTATAATAAACAAACGCACGTGTACCTAATTTTGACCGGAGTATTCATGAACCATCCCTACACCCGCTGACTCTCTACAACACTTTGAAAGCATTCTGCTTTCTCTATATTTAAAAGAGCAGGAGCAGGAGCTGTAGCAGAAGTAGTAAGGAGAACCTCGAGAAGGATAAGACAGAATTACGACTGTTGTCAGTACCTTGGTAAAACACGAGTGACAATTAGAGCACTTCCTGAAAAGCAGACAGCACAAGGAGGAGGAGGAGGAGGAGGAGGAAGAGGAGGAGGAAGAGGATTTCCTTGACAGGCTCAAAAGCTTAAGTCAATTCCAGCGGCTTATCTATGCAGTTCATGACGTTCATTAGCTTCTTATTTCCCCATTTCACAGCGCTCTCTCTCTCTCTCTCTCTCTTTCAAACCAAGGGGAAAAGGAAATAGAACGGCGCAGAGGGACCAAAGGGCCCCTGGGGTAAGGGGACGGAGAAGGGGAAGGAGGGAAGGGGGCGACATCACCCAAAGGGAGATAAGCAAACAGACCACGTCAACCCAGAGGGGTTGGGGAGCTTCGTTGACCAAGGGTAGGGAAGAGGGAAAGGTGACGCTCATCATGCCCCCCCCCCCAACCACCCCTGGGTGAAAAGGGTGGGGGGCTTAAGGGGAATAATTGTCGCCAGGTGGGGGAGGGGACAACGAGGGTAAATGTCACCACCCTTCTAAAGAAAAAGAGGGTGTTATGCCACCGATGGACATGTCACCCATAAATTTCCCCTCGAGGTGGAAAAAAGGAGGTTCTTTTAACCCAGGGGAGGGGGTGCGGTGAGATTCCTCATCCGAGGAAGGGAGAGAGAGAGGGGAGGGGAGGGGGGAGGATCACAGAGGGAGCGGGCCCGGCCAAATCACCCCCAAAAAGTTCCTGCTATCGCTCCGTTCCCCCCATTGTTTCCGGCCTTTTATCTTGACAAAACAGAGGCCGCGGGAACCCAGAGGTGGATAAAAATTTATGGCCGTATTAATTGAAACGCTTCTCATTCATATTTCCCTTAACCCCAACCCACCCCACCACCTCCCCCTTCTGGGACCAGGGGAGGGGAGGGTTGAGGATTGCATGCAACGCGTCCCTGCCGTTTCACAAAACAAACACGAGAATCGTACTAGTGACTAGAGCTCGCAGGATTCGGACCTTTGCGCAGCCGCTCGGTTTCATGCAAGTGGATTATGCGCTTTAGTTATATTCTCTTCATCTACAGACACTATAGTAGATTCACATCAACCGTGCATTTGATGTCTAGGCCAGTCCCTTAAGACGCTCCTGATTGGCTGTTGATAAGCCAGTCACGGGGCTGGAAACTCTCAGTCTCTCTCGAGAGTTCACATAGGTAGGATGTATGTTCCACCTCTCCTGAAAGACGCATCCTCAGGAGCAGTGGAACATAGATCCTAACCATGTGAACTCTCTCGAGAGACTGAGAGTTTCCAGCCCTGTGACTGGCTTATCAACAGCCAATCAGGAGCGTCGTAAGGGACTGGCCTAGACTTCAAATGCACGGTTGATGTGAATCTAGTATAGTGGGTTTGTTTGTATGGTGTTTTTATGTCACATGGAACCAATGATTATTCAGCAACGGGACCAACGGCTTGACGTGACTTCCGAACCACGTCGAGAGTGACCTTCTATCGCCAGAAATACACTTCTCTGACCCCTCAATGGAATGCCCGAGAATCAAACTCGCGGCCACCGAGGTGGCAGGCCAAGACCAAACCGACCACGCCACTGAGGCGCTACTAGTGGGTTTCATTTCTTTCACGATTCGTTAAAATCAAACATGCCGAAAAACGCACTGTAGTGTCCAGATAGGAATTCACGATATAACTATTATATTTATATTTATTTATAGTCCTTGGTTCTGTTCTTTACCCCTTCAAGCTTTATTTCCCACTAACGTGTATATAATAATAATAATAATAATAATAATAATAATAATAATAATAATAATAATAATAACCACTCTCTTGCAAGAATGTCGTCACACAATGCATATAATTCAATTTATCGTTGAAGTTGCGTCCCTTAACTGTGACGTGCGGAGAGCAAGCCGCCAAAAGTCCATGAGAGAGAGAGAGAGAGAGAGAGAGAGAGAGAGAGAGAGAGAGAGAGAGAGAGAGAGAGAGAGAGAGATTTTACCTGTACCTGTAGATTGTTCCACCCCTCCGGGGATGGAGAATTACCTCGCCGTGGCCCTAGCCTGCCCTATATGGATCCGAATATAATTTGTAACAGTTGAGAGAGAGAGAGAGAGAGAGAGAGAGAGAGAGAGAGAGAGAGAGAGAGAGAGAGAGAGAGAGAGAGAGAGAGAGAGAGTTCCCTGTATTTTTATTTGTACCTCACTTTCCCTGTGTGAATCTGACATTTATGTAGTTATTAAAAGCAACGTGAATCAGTAATTATTCGCTGGACTGCTTGTAATGTGAAACCTGATACTACCTGTTGCAGTTATTGAAGGTACTGTGAGCCTGACATTATTTTCCGGCTTTACTGGTTGCAATGTGAACGAAACATTTTTTGTTGCAGTTATTGCAGACAATGTGAACCTGACATTATTTGCTGCAGTTATGCAAGCAAAGTGAAACTGACATTATTTGTTGCAATTATATGCAATGTGAAACTGACATTTTTTATAGTTATTGCAGCCAATGTGAACTTGACATTTTTTAGTTATTGCAACCAATGTGAACCTGACATTTTTTTAGTTATTGCAACTACTTGCAACTTGACATTTTTTGGTTATTGCAACCAATGTGAACCGGACATTTTTGTTGCAGTTATTACAAGACATGTGAACCTACATTTATTTGTTGGTTATTGCAAGCTAGGTGAAACAAAAATTATTTTTGCAGTTATTGCAAGCGATGTGAACCTCACATTACTTGCGATGTTATTGTAAGAAATGTGAAACTGGCATTTGTTGGTTATTGCAAGCGACGTGAACCTGAACTTATATTTGCAGTCATTGCAAGAAATGCGAACCTGACTTTGTATGTTCCAGCTATTGCAAGCAATGGTATTAAATCTCTGGCAGTGCGTAACAACATGCCGAATTAAGTTTAGCCAGCGTTCTGAGTTCAAGGGGCCATTGAAATGACCAGTGACAATGCATCCCAGTCCATCCGCCAAGACATGCAGTGACTCTGACTTATATTTAGCCGAAATATGTTCACTGATTGCTTTGCAATGGCTGAGATGCTGTGAGGAAGACAGGCCCATAAGTCAAGAGAGGCAGCGAGATCAAAATGAATGATGATGCCAGGGCAATTTCGGCCAGGGCTATGATTTACTATCATTGGTTGGGCCAGAGAGCATCTGACACCGCTTCTAGGATGATGGTGTAGTTGAATGGCAGAGGATTCGGCTCTGAACTGGGGTGCTGGCGGATTTGGAACTAAACTCTCTCTCTCTCTCTCTCTCTCTCTCTCTCTCTCTCTCTCTCTCTCTCTCTCTCTCTCTCTCTCTCTGATTTTGCAGATGTATGCAATTTTCTATGCATATATCTACTGTGGCTTCGCCGCTAATTAGTTTAACATAATAAAGATCACGCAAGTTATTATTATTATTATTATTATTATTATTATTATTATTATTATTATTATTATTATTATTATTATTATTATTAACATAAGTTTACCAGACCACTGAGCTGATTATCAGCTCTTGACATGGCTAGCACGAAGGATTTGTTATTACATATAATTTTTCTTTTTGATTCTGTCAATTAAGTTACAATTTTTCAAAAGTTATGTAGCACGCGCTCGAGACAACCAAGTAGGCCGTAGTTATCGGGGTAAGGGAACCATACTGAGGATGAAATCTTTGAACTGGTCTAACCAACACCACCCATAGCGTGAGATATCTTTTTGAAAGTGTTCTTGGTATCAATGACTTCAGCTAACGACAGTCTGCTATGATCCTGTAGACATGAGTTCACGTCAGGAGGTCAGAAATAGTGATTCGTCCCCATTAAAAGCTGCTTTGTTTCTCTCTATGCCCTGGGATATATATACTACATTACCTACTTCATTTGGAAACTAGTTTTCCTGATCAAGCCTAATGCGGTCGAGAAGCGGGACTCGTCAGCAATTATCGCTAAACGCGACATTAAAGATAACAGGACCGAGGAACGCTCCTTGCACGACACCTGATACGACCGTAGGCTGGTTTGGATACTAGTGCTCCATTAGCAGATACCTGAAGCGTTCGATTTCAAAGGGGGGAAATTGTGTAACCAAACCAGGTGCCTACAGGTCCACTTAGTCGATTTTCTCTTTCCATAGCATAAAGTGGTCTACTATACCAAGAGCCTCGACAGGACGCCAAGATAAATAGTATAGATTTCGCTCCTTACTCCCAGATATCTGATTTTCGATTGTCTGGTTAATCTGCTGGGATAGTGTAGACTTCACCTCGGCAAAGCCACGTTGGTTGGCTGGCTGGGAGATCATTACCGGTTAGATGTCCCCATGATTGATTTCCTTATGATTTTCTAAGGTAGCCTACCCTAATGAGGACTACCCTTATGAGGAGGGACGTCAAAGACACAGTTGAGGCTGACTTCTGGAGGCAACTTTCTGCGATGTCACTGTTACGAATTACCACCACAGGAGGTAGATGACTTTCTTCTTTTCTTGTCTATGCGACTTCGATAACAATGCAGACGACAATTGGTCTAGATCAGCTGCTGAGTTAGTTCTGTGAATACCGATGACCTCCTCCATCACTTATTCATTCATTTGTTTCCTTCCGTGAAGTCGATTTCTTGCAGTGTCTGCAGTGTCGTCCATGAATGTAGTTGGATCGGTTATCTTGTGGTTCGTGTCCGGAGCTGAATTTACGGACGAGTATTACTTTTGATTGAAAGATATTTGCAAATTCCTTCTTGTGACTTTATAAACCAATCGTTTACAACGAAGGAGACCAACGAAAACTGCATTTTCGTAATCTGCGTGTGTTCGGAAAGAATAATTTTTTATTTTGCGTTACATTCCCTACCGCTTCGTTTCGTGAGAGAGAGAGAGAGAGAGAGAGAGAGAGAGAGAGAGAGAGAGAGAGAGAGAGAGAGAGAGAGAGAGAGACTATTAATGAAACATGGGAATTAATGTATTCCACAATTGTCTTTTAAAATTCTAACTATTCGGATTCCTGAAATTCGCTTTGAGGAAACGTAAAATATAACGGTTCAAACAGATCATAAAATCAATGCAGGCAGTAAATGGATCAAGAAAAAATGGCAGACTGAGAGTTTAACGACATTCGTCAACAAACCATACGGAAGTGGACAATTTATCCGACACCTTACGGCCTTTATCATCAGAAAGTGAAAAGTTACGTAGGGGACAGCACACGTACCGTTATACATATATAAAAATCTAAAATAAAAAAAAAATAAAATAAAAAATTCCTATGAACTGCGACCCAAGAGTTCGCCCTAGTTTCTTCCTTGATTCCTAAATAATAAACGGTTGGCGTTATGTCAACTTCCAGCACACAAAGAAATCATTACTTGGCAACTCACTGTGTCATCAACTTGATCACAATGAAGAGGATATTATTACACGTCAGCATTTATTTCCGTGATGCCATAACCGGCAACTTTACAAGTATAGCCTAATTACTCCCCAGAGTATGAAGTGTGTGTGTGTGTGTGTGTGTCATGAACTCGACATCAAGAAATGCCCATTCATATTTATTTATTTAACTGAAAATATTCCAATCCAGGTTCGTATGGGTGTCAGCTCGATCCAACCTCCCTGACCTCTAATCCACACTACGTTAGCTAACCCATCAATTGGGGAAAAGAACAAGTTTAATTAATCAATTTAAACCCAGAATGACCCAAATAACATCGAGTAGTCTTAGAGAGAGAGAAAGATGGGGACTTGAGAGTAATATAATTACATAGCGGAGTAAGATATAGATTTATTGACCTATGAGGTAAGACAAAGACTTAAGAGTAAGACAGTGACTCAGGGGAGTGAGACAGTAACTTAAGAGAGTAAGACAGTGACTTGGGAAAGTAAGACAGTGACTTGGGAGCGTATGACAGTAACTTGACAGTAAGACAGTGACTAACAAGAGTAAGACAGTGATTTAGGAGAGTAAGACAGTGATTGACGAAAGTAAGACAGTGACTTGAGAGTAAGACAGTGACTTAGGAGAGTAAGAAAGTGACCTAAGACAGTAAGACGGCGACTTAGAGAAGTAAGACAGTGACTTGAGAGTAAAACAATGATTTAGGAGAGTAAGACAGTGACTTAGGAGAGTAGCACAGTGACTTCGAGAATAAGACATTTAGTAACCTAATATAAAAAGACAGTAGCTTCAGAGAGTAAGACAATGACTTCAGAGAGTAAGAAACCGACTTGAAGAGAGTAAGACTCTGACTTCAGAGCGTATGAAAGTGGCTCAAGAGAGTAAGATATTGTATGTAAGAAAGGAAGTGACATATGTGAGTAAGATAGTGACTTCAGACAGCAAATATAGTAACTTCAGAAAGTAAGACACTGACTTACCTATACCCCGACACCTGAATCAGAGTGAACAGGTGAGACCGGTCACCGACCGGAGACGCAAATGAAACTTTTCCGAGAAGTAATTACGCTCAAATATGAGCTACGCGCTGTTTGCTCCAATAGTCCCAAGGTCAACGTGGCGCCCAGTACCGTTACGTCGTAAGGCCAGATCACATTAACAATAAATCAATATTTTTCTCCTTTCTTCTGCTGTGGATTAAACATGGTCTCTACCTAAAACACGGGATCGGTGATTTGTTGTTAGGGCAGATATTTAGCTACTAGAAAAATCTTGTGTTTGGTAGCTGGACAAACTGTAAACAACCTTTAATTTAGTCATCGCTTGATAATATTGTGGTTTGTAACTGGATTAACTGTTAAACACTTCTCATTTAGTAACCAACTGGTACTAAAATCGTGTGCACGGCAAATAATTCAATACAAATAAAACTTTATTTCTGAGCCTAAATTAGCAGACGAATCAATACCCAAACTCCAGACTGGGTGTATATATATATATATACACACACATACACATACATACATACGTACATACACACACATACACACACACACACACACCACACACACACACACACATATATATATATATATATATATATATATATATATATATGTGTGTGTGTGTGTGTGTGAATATATATATATATATATATATATATATATATATATATATATATATATATTAGGCAAATAAAATACCACATCTTAATTAAGAGACCTTATCACAGGCACAGAACGAAAAGATATGAATATTATATATACCTATACATATATATAGATATAATATATATATATATATATAATGTGTGTGTGTGTGTGTGTGTATGTGTGCATATAACAAATCCACCTATATGTGTGTGTGTGTGCGCGCGCGCGCAGAGAGAGAGAGAGAGAGAGAGAGAGAGAGAGAGAGAGAGAGAGAGAGAGAGAGAGAGAGAGAGAGAGAAATATAACCTCTCCAAAGTATCATTGTGCAAATCGGCCGCTTTCCCCCCCCCCCCAAAAAAAAAAAAAAACCCCCCCCCCCAATAAGCACCAATCAATAAATAAAACGAAATTTGACAAAAACACTTACCTATTACTTTGTAGCTTTGATTTCGATCGAGATCGCTTAGACGTTTTGTACCTGAAGTGCTCGGGCATCGGTAAGGTAGAGGCATACCCATGCTCCATTTCTGAAAGGAAAACAAAAGAGGAGTTATTGTCTGTTTATATTAAATGGGTATATGCAAGTATGCAATCAAACTTCTACAAGGGAAACGAAAAAGGAGTAACTGATTGTCTTTACTAAATGAGTATGTAAGTCTGCAATGTTACTGTTTTTGCAAGGGAACAAAACAGATGTTATTGATCGGCTTTATTAGATGGGTAAGTAAGTATGCAATCTCACTGATTCTGCAAGGGAACAAAGAAGGAGTTACTGACTATCTTTACTACATGGGTATGTACGTATGGAATGTTGCTGATTCTGTAAGGGATATAAAAAAGGAGTTACTGATTATCTTTACTACATGGGTATGTAAGTATAAAACAAAAAGGAAGTTACTGCTTGTCTTTGATGATTAATTGGGTATGTATGTGTGCAATCTCACTGACCAAGATGCTGGTCATAAACCTGTCACGTCAGTTTCGAGAAGACGCAATATTCAAAATGTAGGAATACTTATTAACCAGTCAGTAAAATTATGAATAAATAAATAAATAAATAAATACATGAATAAATACGCCAATAAATATATGAATGAATTATCAAATAAATAACTAAATAAATAAATAAATTAATTAATTAATTAATCAAATGAATGAATAAATAATACAAAAATAAACAATCCCGGGAAAGGAAAGTCTGAGCCGAGTAAGAAAACTGAATGATCAAATATGGGGAATAAAAAAGTAAGTATAAAAATAAAAATGGATGTATAAATACATTAATAGATACGTCAGAGAGCAATTAAATGAGGAAATAAACGAGGATATGGTAAGTTTGAATTAAATGAGCCCCAACCACTGGAGGCACTGGAATAGCTTGGAAAAAGTAATATTTGAAATCTCAAGACCCAGACACCAACAAAATTAGGACAAATTCAGCAAGGTCTCCACGTGGGAAATAAATCTATCATCCCAAAATTAGAGCTTTCAGCCAAACAGCAGCGATCATCTCACAGCTGAACCCAGGACGAGAGGTATGAGTGGTACATGAAATGAAAACTACTATAACACACATATATATTAATAATCACAAAATAGCCACGCAACTTTTTGTGTCTATTCACATTACTCGTATTAGGCTTCAATGAGACGGGATGGTTTAGATTCCAGAAATTTTTGATTTACGAAGTACAAACATCGATTCGATACCTGAAGAAGGCTGTATGTCAATGAAAGCTAGTGCTTTGCAAAAGAGAGAGAGAGAGAGAGAGAGAGAGAGAGAGAGAGAGAGAGAGAGAGAGAGAGAGAGAGCCAAGTTTAACCTTTCATTACTGCTGCTCACAAGTGACTGGAGCACCTCACCTGAACCGGTACGTAATTAACTATGTACTGCCTAATTCCACATTACCAAGTCGACTGTCGACCCCTCCTCTCCTCTTATTTAGACAACGCAACTTCCCTTTATAATTAAAATTATATATAAATAAAATATATATATATATATATACATAATTATATATATATATATATCTATATATATATATATATATTATATATATATATGATATATATATATATAACATATATATAATATGAATTTTATATATATAATATATATTATATATATATACTATATATATATGAATAACTTGATCACGAAGTATATAAAACGTGATGCTATGTATAAATAAAGTTTTTTTTTTTTGCCACGAAGGAAAAAATGAAAAAGCGAGATAGCCGAGTACTTTCGGTCAAAGGGTCCGAACAGGACCGAAAGTACTCGGCAATCTCGCTTTTTCGTTTTTTCCTTCGTGGCAAAAAAAAAAAAAAACCTTTATATATATATATATATATATATATATATATATATATATATATAGATATATATATATATATACACAAACTGACCTTTTTTAAGTCCATAAGCTCGAAGCTCATACAGGCTTAAAGACCTGTTCACTTATCAAAAAAAACATTGGTAAATCACTCTATAGATATATATATATATATATATATATATATATATATATATATATATATATATATATATCAATGATACTGAAATATTCTATTTTATGGAAAACGAGAAATGGCTGACGCCTTTATTGTCTAGTATATACCAAATACCATTATTATTATTATTACACTGTGGAAATATCTATTAGGAACAAGTCAGCAAGAGACCATGCCATTGTAAAATTAGCTTCTCAACAAAATGCATATACTATATAAATAAATTGATATATAAAAAGGAAAACAAAAAGCATAATATCAAATAACAAAAGCTATACGACAAACGCAGACATAATTTAAGTATCTGAAACTAAAGCAATACATATGGCCTCTTTAGAACAGGGGACTCGTATACATGAAGAATAAATATGAAACTAATTTAACATTGAAGAAAAGACAGAAACCGATCACGAGACAGTTACTGCAGAAAACACCCTTCTCAAAAACCGCGACTGTCTCTTCCGATTATGAATTACGTGCAAATCTGGGGTCATTCTATGAAGATTCACCTTGACCTCCTGAGGTCGTAGGTCGAGAAACGACCCTAAGAGTTCTTTCCGTTACAACCTTTCGGATAAAAAATTACGCAGTTGGTAGCTGACGCAAAAAAAGTTAAATCATAAATATTATCGCCGTCGAACACAATGCCACAACGTCCCAAAGAATGAGTTACCATTTGCCTGGAGCAAGACCGCAGGTTACTGACTTGCAAATTGAGATAGCAGAACGGGAAATGAAGTAAAATACCAAATATGAATAAAAATTGAAGTGAAGCGAATTAATGCCCCTGTAGGAAAGAAGAGACATAAATTATAAAGAATGATTTTATGAATGTATGTATTATACTAGAATCTCTTGAATAAATATGATTACATAGCTTTACGTGTATGTATGTACGTATGTGTATATATATAATATATATATATATATATATATATATATATATATATAAGATATATATATATATATATATATAATTATATTCCAAGTCAAAATAATCACACCCAGGAATAATCGAAGGAAAAAATGAGAGAGAGGAGAGAGATGAGCACGAGAGAGAGAGAGAGAGAGCTTTGTCACAAACGTACATGACACCCAAAAGCAGCGGTTACGATCACAAACAAGCACATCGTATTAGTAATTCAACACGACCTCGTTTTCCGCATTAAGGCTTGTACAAACAAGAGAACCGTATTCGAACGAAAAACGAAAAACCTCACTGGCACGACTTCCATCTCTAGAGACCTTACCACACCCTGCTTTACGTTTTGGGGAGGGGGGGGGGCGGTTATATCTACCTCCTTCCAAACGCAAAAGCGGTCTTCGTCAGGAGTTTACCCCGCTGACATTTTATGGCCCGCGTAGCTACCTACATGCTGTCGGTATTTGACATTTCCTGGGGAGAGCGGCCTTCTCCCCTAACCCCCTCCCCTGCAAAATTGTCAAGTTCAACGTCAGGCTAAATCTAATCTCGCCAGCTGGCTGGCTGGCTTTCTTCCTTATCCCCTTTTTGAATAATGTTCCAAGGCGAAGACATCGGGATACTGTAGGGGGAAGGATAAATCATAGAAGTTGGCAAACTGATGGATTCACCTCCTGTAGTAAAGGATTGGAATAAAGAATTTTGGCCAAAAGCCAAGAGCTGGTACCTATGAGGTCATTCAGCGGTGTAACGGAAACTGGCAATAAGAAGCCTTGAAAGGTGTAACAGGAGGATAACTTCGCAATTGCATTGTGGTACAACTGTTAGAGAGCGAATGAAAGAGGTTGCAGCTAGGGGCCGAAGGGACGCTGCAAGGACCCTAAGTAATGCCTACAGTGCACCATGTGAGATGCACTGTCGACACTGCCCACCATGTGAGGTGCACTGACGACACTGCCCTCCTACGGGGTGTAGTAAAGGATTGAAACACTCCTTCAAAGAGAGAACGATTCAGGAAGTGTATCGGAATGATAAGCACAACTAGTCAAACTGGTTAATCCTAGTTTTCCGGACTTTAAGTATATAGGCTATGAGATTAACGTGGGATTACAACAGCCCACACTTTTTTTTTTCAGGAACGAATTTTTTATATTTTCTTTTGTTCGCTTTAGTGCACTTTGAAAAACAATGAATTGTGGATTCATTTACGTGTTTTGCATGTTTTCATTAGGTATGTCGTTTCAATGTTTCCGTGAAATATAAGAAAGTAAATCTAAATTCGGTAACTTAATAAAATCTGAAAAGAAAAAAACTACAAAACTAAAAAATGAAAAGGCTCGCTTGACTGTTTCTTAGGTCAATATTTTATGGGCATCTTTCCCCTGTATTGCAAAATATTTTTTATTAAAGTAATCATTGCTAAAGCAATACAGAGCACATTTATAGGACATTAGAGTTTACCCGAAGCTGGCATTTGCAGCCACTAACTAATCCTACGAAAAACGGGAGACAATAATTAATCAGCATCAGTTTGAATATTCTGACATATGACCATGAAAGTTTTATCGGTAAAACAGCGCGGTTAGTTTATAAAAACCGCCCGGTTTTAACAACACCGGTAAAGATATCCTTAAACAACCTTGAGGTTTCACAACCGATCGTGAGGTTTTAACAACAAAACCGTGCATTGCAACGATAACATTTGAGATTATAACCATCAAACAAAAGATTAAAGAAGTTGAACTTTGTATGAATCTGTCAACAGAAAGTAAGATCTGAGCAGAGAAACCGAAGTGCCAACATTAAAGAGTACAGTTTTAAAATTGTAAAAATAAAAAAGTAAAAAAACAAAAATTATTTCTTCCGTTAAATAATGCTTACTTAATTTGTTCTTTCTGGACGAACAAAGACATTTCTTCGTCCCCTCTGATATTAATTAAAACACTATATTAAAAGCCTCTACAACGGAATACAGAAATTAAAACACGACCAATCATATTTCAAGTTAACTGATTAAGCTAATAATAACGTACAATTATCGACACTACCTTAATTATAAATAATTGTTATCAGAGTACATCACTGACTTGGGGAATGTTAGTGATATACTTCCCTGTCTATCGAGAAAGATAATAATCCAAAGGCTAAATTAACCCTTCGTTGTTAATGAAATTAGCTATATTTGGATGTGCTTTAATGCTCAGGTAAAAAGAAAGAATATCCTGAGGATGATTGAGGATTTTTCAGGTAAAAAGAAGGAATCTCTCTCTCTCTCTCTCTCTCTCTCTCTCTCTCTCTCTCTCTCTCTCTCTCTTCTCTCTTTAATCTTTAAACATGGTTCTTATCTTTTTCATTTTCGTAAATAACATTATATGCCTACCATTATACTTCAACTGATTCTCAGCAGTTTATTAAATGAAAACGGTGTTGAGGGTTATCAGAAGGATAAAGTACAATATATGTACAATCTCATTATCACGCTTTCTCAGTGAACTACTTTATATATGCACACGTGTGTGTATTCAAATTAGCACCACCGCAAAGAAATGTAGGAACAGCGATTCGTCAGATGAAAAGAACTCCCAAAGCTGTCATTGATGAAGAGAATAAAGATGTCACAAAGCATGGACTGGAACCAGATGGAAACATTAATTTAATACTGGAACGACAACAGAAGCTTTGAAAAACGGAAGTTGCTAATACTGCAGGATGATAATTTCGCAATCGAAGACCAGGAATGAAGAGATATCATCAATGTTTACGTCTGCTGCAGATATATCAAGTCAAGCTCTCACGGATACAATAACAGATAGGTAATACAATCCTTGATCAAACGAATCAGGATTTATTGAAATATCTCTTCTAACAACTAATTCGGATTTCTCTTGCAGGAAAATCAAGTTTAGTAGAGGTCTGACTTTTATTTCAGTAAGTGCTTGAAGTCCTTGACTTTTCAGAATTGCAGAATTACTAGCTCCCAAGATTATCACATGGCGTCACAAAGTACATGGTAATAACTGTCTGGCAATTATCATAATATAGACCATTATAATTTACACAGCGTTAGAAAACGTACAGTACTAATTGGCAGCAATAGCCTGGCAAGGATGATTTCAAGAAAGGTTAGTCTAAAGCACAGAGACACCTTGGTTACAGTAATGCACGAGTTCATACAGTTTCTTTACTGACCCTGTTCATCATAGAGCGAGGGTTACATGATTGAGGGTTACGTGATTGAGAGAGAGACTGCTGACTGCAATCCTGCAATGGCCTGCAATCAATTACACCATAGAAAAAGAGAGAGAGGCTTAAAAGGTAACACATGAGCTAGAAACCAACTGAGTCAACAGAAAAATCAATTAAAGATACTGGAGAGAGAGAGAGAGAGAGAGAGAGAGAGAGAGAGAGAGAGAGAGAGAGAGAGAAGACGTCTCTAGCACACAGTTTGAGAGCATCAAAGGTTATGAGAAAAAAATCAGTACTACACTGTATTGAAGAGAGAGAGAGAGAGAGAGAGAGAGAGAGAGAGAGAGAGAGAGAGAGAGAGAGAGAAACTTCTCTAGTACATTGTTTGAGAGCATCAAAGATAATGAAAAAAAACTCAGTGCTACACTGTATTAAAACAAGCCCACACAAGTGAGTTTCAGAAACTGCTAGGTCTTTGGTCTCAAGAAATGCAAGTGGCATGGTAGCTACCATGACATCCCAAAACCAGGTCTGAAGTCCTTTCCTTTTCTTTCAGGCCTGGGCTACGTAATGGAATTTTGGGGCTGTCCCAACGGCCTTTATAAGCGGCGAGTACTTTGTGGCTCATATTAGACAGGAGGAGGAGGAGGAGGAGGAGGAGGATTGTTCTTTGAGGCAATAACTGACTATTTAGATTAGGCCTAAATACTCATACTCTATGAAAAAAAAGGCAGACTGCAACGAGACAGGAGAGAGAGAGAGAGAGAGAGAGAGAGAGAGAGAGAGAGAGAGAGAGAAAGGGGGGGGGAGTAATGGGTTTACCAAGGCTGGTGAAACCCCCTTTGGCTTATTAAGCATTCGGCACCAGTATTCCTAAAGGGTGCCATTGCGACCTATCAACAATTTAAAAAGAAAAGGGGGAAAAAAACCACTCGTAAGAACGACCCACATTAATCCAAAACTTATTTTCTTCTCTACTTTCTCGCTTTTTTATTCATTATTTTTCCCTTTCCTTTGGGCACTTCGTTCTGAAGAATCTTCTCTTTACAGATATTATTATTAATATAATAATAATAATAATAATAATAATAATAATAATAATAATAATAATAATAATAATAATAATAATAATATGTGGCGCCGTAGAGGAGTGGGTTAGGTCGTCAATGGACTTAAGTGAAGTTAAGCAACATTGGGGCTGGTCAGTCGTTGGATGGGTAAAGATCCTTGGGAAAGGATCTTTACCATAATTTCCTCAGTCTACTCAGCTGTAAATGAGTACCTATCCCTGATGGGGTAGGGTCCAGCTATGGGTTAAATAGCAAAACTCAGCAATGATGGAAAGAAATGAAGGAATAAACGACAACGACGTAAATGGAACCTCTGGCAACAGAGGAGCTTCGTCCGGCAACCAGGTATTCAACCCAATTGAAGGGGAAGATGGTCAGGTATTTGGAGGTCGTCATCCAGCAACTGATCACCACAACGACAGTAATCAACAGCCTGAGATTGGAGCTACAAAAGCAAAAAGGAAGAAATGGACAAGAGAAGAAAATAAGGAAATATGGAGATGCTACATCAGAAGCAACCCGACGGAGAGAGGATATAGAAGAAGATTGGTCAATATCTGGAATGAGAGAAATAACACCCCCCAAACAGAGCAGAGGCTGGCAGACCAAGTAAGGAACATAAAGAAAAAGAACTGGCTCTCCCCAACAGAAAGAGAAGAACTGGAAAGGGAAATGTCACACGACAACGAATTACAAGAAGACGAACTGAGAGACGATGCCACAGAAGACGACAGGGAGGATGAGGTATCAAACAACGACACACGAAGAAACACCGACGAAGTAACAGACAGGACGGAATGGGTAGAAAAGATTAGACAATGGATGGAGCCAGATACAGAGAGAACAAAGATCCCCTCCATGAAAGCCTACAACACCAAGAAATTAAGGGAGAAAACAAGTGAGGTCAATGAAATAATGGGCATAATACACACCACCAGTATCACAGAAACAAATAACTTGGTATATGCAGGAGCAAGATTAGTAGCAGAACTGATGGGGATTCGAACACGAACACCACCAGCACAACCAACCCAACAGAAACCAAAACAGCAACCTCCTTGGAAAAGGCGCCTAGAAAAGCAAATCATGGTGATGAGATCTGACTTGAGTAAACTGAAAGAGATGGCAGAAAAAAGGCTGAGAAGCAAGAAAACAAGGGAGGAACTCAACGAGAAATACATAGTACAAGAGAGGGGACTAAGCAACACAATAGAAGATGTAAAACAGAGGACTTAAGGCCAAAGCACATAAGATCCAACGGTACATGAACAGGAATAAGGGATACCAACAAAACAAATTATTCGGAACCAACCAGAAAAGACTATACAGCCAACTAAGAGGGGAAGACAACCACCCAGAAATTCCTGAAGCCGAACCAAGTAAGAGACTCTGGGAAACATATGGAGCAATCCGGTATCACACAACAAACATGCAACATGGCTCCAGGAAGTCAAGGAAGAAGAAACAGGGAGAATAAAACAAAGATTCACAGACATCACGACAGACACAATCAGACACCAACTAAAGAAAATGCCAAACTGGAAAGCCCCAGGTCCCGATGAAGTCCATGGATACTGGCTCAAAAACTTCAAGGCCCTACACCCACGAATAGCAGAACAACTCCAGCATTGTATCTCAAATCACCATGCACCCAAATGGATGACCACAGGAAGAACATCCTTAGTACAAAAAGACAAGAGTAAGGGAAATATAGCCAGTAACTACAGGCCTATCACCTGCCTACCAATAATGTGGAAGTTACTAACAGGCATCATCAGTGAAAGGCTATACAACTACCTAGAGGAGACAAACACCATCCCCCACCAACAGAAAGGCTGCAGAAGGAAGTGTAGGGGCACAAAAGACCAGCTCCTGATAGACAAAATGGTAATGAAGAACAGTAGTAGGAGAAGGAAAACCAACCTAAGCATGGCATGGATAGACTATAAGAAAGCCTTCGACATGATACCACACACATGGCTAATACAATGCCTGAAAATATATGGGGCAGAGGAAAACACCATCAGCTTCCTCAAAAATACAATGCGCAACTGGAATACAATACTTACAAGCTCTGGAATAAGACTAGCAGAGGTTAATATCAGGAGAGGGATCTTCCAGGGCGACTCACTGTCCCCACTACTCTTCGTAGTAGCCATGATTCCCATGACAAAAGTACTACAGAAGATGGATGCCGGGTACCAACTCAAGAAAAGAGGCAACAGAATCAACCATCTGTGTTCATGGACGACATCAAGCTGTATGGTAAGAGCATCAAGGAAATAGATACCCTAATGCAGAGTGTAAGGATTGTATCTGGGGACATCAGGATGGAGTTTGGAATAGAAAAATGCGCCTTAGTCAACATACAAAAAGGCAAAGTAACGAGAACTGAAGGGATAAAGCTACCAGATGGGAGCAACACAAAACACATAGATGAGACAGGATACAAATACCTGGGAATAATGGAAGGAGGGGATATAAAACACCAAGAGATGAAGGACACGATCAGGAGAGAATATATGCAGAGACTCAAGGCGATACTCAAGTCAAAACTCAACGCTGGAAATATGATAAAAGCCATAAACACATGGGCAGTGCCAGTAATCAGATACAGCGCAGGAATAGTGGAATGGACGAAGGCAGAACTCCGCAGCATAGATCAGAAAACGAGGAAACATATGACAATACACAAAGCACTACACCCAAGAGCAAATACGGACAGACTATACATAACACGAAAGGAAGGAGGGAGAGGACTACTAAGTATAGAGGACTGCGTCAACATCGAAAACAGAGCACTGGGACAATATCTGAAAACCAGTGAAGACGAGTGGCTCAAGAGTGCATGGGAAGAAGGACTAATAAAAGTAGACGAAGACCCACAAATATACAGAGACAGGAGAATAACAGACAGAACAGAGGGACTGGCACAACAAACCAATGCACGGACAATACATGAGACAGACTAAAGAACTAGCCAGCGATGACACATGGCAATGGCTACAGAGGGGAGAGCTCAAGAAGGAAACTGAAGGAATGATAACAGCGGCACAAGATCAGGCCCTAAGAACCAGATATATCCAAAGAACGATAGACGGAAATAACATCTCTCCCATATCTAGGAAGTGCAATAAGAAAAATGAAACCATAAACCACATAGCAAGCGAATGCCCGACACTTGCACAGAACCAGTACAAAAAGAGGTATGATTCAGTGGCAAAAGCCCTCCACTGGAGCCTGTGCAAGAAACATCAGCTACCTTGCAGTAATAAGTGGTACGAGCACCAACCTGAGGGAGTGATAGAAAACGATCACGCAAAGATCCACTTGGGACCTATGGTATCAGAACGGATAGGGTGATACGTGCAAACAGACCAGACGTGACGTTGATTGACAAAGTCAAGAAGAAAGTATCACTCATTGATGTCGCAATACCATGGGACACCAGAGTTGAAGAGAAAGAGAGGGAAAAAATGGATAAGTATCAAGATCTGAAAATAGAAATAAGAAGGATATGGGATATGCCGGTGGAAATCGTACCCATAATCATAGGAGCACTAGGCACGATCCTAAGATCCCTGAAAAGGAATCTGGAAAAACTAGAGGCTGAAGTAGCTCCAGGACTCATGCAGAAGAGTGTGATCCTGGAAACGGCACACATAGTAAGAAAAGTGATGGATCCTAAGGAGGCTGGATGCAACCCGGAACCCCACACTATAAATACCACCCAGTCGAATTAGAGGACTGTGATAGAGCAAAAAAAAAAAAATATAAAAATAATAATAATAATAATAATAATAAACAGTAACTAAATAATCAAGACCTTTTATGAGAAAATAGGTAGACTAAATGAACTCTCGTAATAATGCAAAACGGGAAGGAATCTTGTACTTTAAACATGAACCTTTGTAAAAGGAAAAAAAAAAAAATTGCTTTTATTATTTTTTTTCTTCAAAAACAAAATTAGATGGTGCTGTCGTTCTTTAAAAAGTACAGAAAATTACACACACACACACACACACACACACACACACACACACACATATATATATATATATATATATATATATAATCATATATATTTATTATATAAAATATATATAGATATATACAGTATATATTATTTAATTAATAATATATATACAGTATATATTAAACAGTACCCTACACAACGAAACACTGAAGCAGAAATTTGAATTTCCCAAAATTTAACGTTCATTTTATCATTTGTCACCACTGTCGATGAAACAAGACATTTATCGCAATGATCAAACTCACTTTAAGAAAGACCTATTCTTATCACTTGAAGATTATACGTAAACTGCAAGTTTCATCGATAATATCATAATAAATACTTGCATCGTGTTTTCATTATTATTATTATTTTTTTTTTTTTTTTTGCTCTATCACAGTCCTCCAATTCGATTGGGTGGTATTTATAGTGTGGGGGTTCGGGTTGCATCCTGCATCCTTAGAAGTCCATCACTTTTCTTACTATGTGCGCCGTTTCTAGGATCACACTCTTCTGCATGAGTCCTGGAGCTACTTCAGCCTCTAGTTTTTCTAGATTCCTTTTCAGGGATCTTGGGATCGTGCCTAGTGTTCCTATGATTATGGGTACAATTTCCACTGGCATATCCCATATCCTTCTTATTTCTATTTTCAGATCTTGATACTTATCCATTTTTTCCCTTTCTTTCTCTTCAACTCTGGTGTCCCATGGTATTGCGACATCAATGAGTGATACTTTCTTCTTGACTTTGTCAATCAACGTCACGTCTGGTCTATTTGCACGTATTATTATTATTAGTATTATTATTATTATTATTATTCAGAAGATGAACCCTATTCATTATGGAACAAGCCCACAAGGGCAACCAACCTGAGATTCGAGCTACAAATTCTTTGGGAGCTTGAATTTCAAGTCTATTGCCCTTGTGGGCTTGAAAACCATATTCTTTGGTGCTCATCAGAAAGAAGTAACAAAAGGTAATAAGAAATACAGGAAGAACACCTCGTTCATTCAAGAGGTAAACATATATATTAACAAATAAATAAATAAATAATAATTGAGACCATATGCCTTAACATAACAAACAGCTCTCAAGTTGCCTGTTAAAACATATCAATTACTGACGTGGGGTCACCAAATATCACGTAACATTTCACGTGCTTTCAAAAGCAAGGCCGCAATACTTGATATAAACAAACAAACAACTAAATAAATAAATCCATATATCAACATATAAATAACATCAAGTTGTTTTTTGTATGTATGGTGTTTTCACATTGCATGGAACCAGGGGTTATTCAACAACGGGACGAACGGCTTAACGTGACTTACGAACCGCGTCGAAAGTGAACTTTTATCACCTGAAATACACATCTCTCACTCCTCAAAAAGTTGAGATCTTCGAAATGAGTCTACCGAGTGTATTCACCTACAGACAGTCGAGAAAATCAAACCATTCAACTTGACTCGAATCTACGATGAACATGACGCAGCAAATATGCCACCGAGGGATTAAGGACGAAGGTGGGCATCAAGAAGGAATGGTAACCACACTAGGTCATGAAGAACGTTAGAAAGTCAGTCCGTCACATGCGCCAACTCTACATATTCCAACCGGCACTTTTTTTTTTTTTTTCTTTTCTTTTTGCACCAAGTAGTAGGAACCGGGTATATACGGTTAACTTTCGTGGCCTCCTACATGATAAAATCGAGATAATATATATACTGACGCTATGATCTGTGCAGAGGACCTTCAAGGCATTAGCATTAGATGCTAATCAGCTGCTCTCTCTCTCGCTCTCTGATAACTGAAGTCAAAACCTATGCAGAGAATTTTCAAAGTATCAACATTAGATGCTCTCTCTCTCTCTCTCTCTCTCTTATAATTTAGGTCAAAACCTACGCAGAAGATTTTTAAAGCATTATCATTAGATGTTAATCAGCTGCTCTCTCTCTCTCTCTCTCTCTCTCTGGTAACTTTAATTAAAACCCATGCAGAAGATTTTAAAAGCATTAGGTTCTAATCATCTGTTCTCTCTCTCTCTCGTATAACTTAGGTCAAAACCTATGCAGGAGATTTTTTAAAGCATTAGATGCTAATCAGTTGCTCTCTCTCTCTCTCTCTCTCTCTCTCTCTCTCTCTCTCTCTCTCTCTCTCTCTCTCTCTCTCTCTCTCTCTCTCTCTCTCGGATAACTTAAGTCACTTTTTAGCTCTTCTCTACTTTGTTCTAAAGGCTTCAGAGTTACGCATCGTCTTCAGCAATCTACTATATTCTCTACATGATCTGTGTTTCTTTATTTTCTACATGACCTCATAACACTCGTCCATCTTTGTTTTTTTTTTCGACAATCCTTACAACAACTATTAAACTGCACAGATAACCCATGTCAACGGTTAACATTTTTACATAAATATTCAATAAACAACATTCATTAAGTTCACTTTGTTGAACTTTAATCATTTCATACGTTCAGTCTACAGTTCACCGAGACCTTCTTCTATTGAATAACTATGAAAGTTCTCCCGTATCCTCAATTTTTCCATAAACTTACACCCAAATCACTTAACAAACCAAAACGAGGAAAAATGGAAATGCAATGATTTAATCTTCTCCACCAGCACCTCCTCGATTTCATGCACTTAGTATAGGGTGTCCATCATAAAGTAATTCTCTGATTAATAATATTAATAACTTTTAAATTATTGTGGATATGACCGAACAACTTTTACATCCCTTTGAGCAATTACTAAAGTTTCTTTTGTTTGCCAACAGATGCCACTGTGATCACTCTTTCCGCCAGCTTAGTCAAAAATAGCAGAAATGGTGTCATTGCAACCTTCCCCAACCGCTGGATTAGTAGAAATGGCCCCACAGAATGGCCACCACGTTCACCAGACATTACCCCTCTTGATTTTTTCTTATGGGGTTATATGAAGTGTGCAGTACACCAATACCTAATGTTGAGACCTTAAAAGCAAGGATAGCAGGAGCTCTAGCAACGATAACTATGGAGATGTTGGAGAACACCTTGCGTGAGATAAAATTTCGCTTAGACGTACTCCGGGCAACAAAGGGGACACATGTTGAAATTTATTAGTAATTAATAAAAAAAAAAAACTAACATGGTTTGAGTGTAATAAAGGTCTGAAATCCGGGAAAGACTTTGTGGAAACCCTATATATCCTTACATTTGCAATGAAACGAAGGCAGTCTCTGCAACATGTTTTCCCAGTTACCAATTCAAATTTCATCATCCACAAATATCAGCCAATTCATTATTTATTCACAACCTCTCTTTTTCTTGAGTCTCCTCAGTTAGTGGGACCTTTTCATCATACCTACTTTTACAGAAGACCAGTCAACCAAATTACTCTCAAAATACTACTGTGTACAACCCAGCGGAAGTGTCAGGAGCAAATTTAAGGGTACTAACAATTGTACCAGTCACTAATGATGCACACTGCCCTATCATTAGCTCCAAAGGATAGCACACGCGTTTCTTTGGGGAAATTTATTAACAGTGAGCGGGATTTGAACTTGGGCAAGTACTGCTGATGGACCTAAAGAGGCCAACTACGGTAGAAGAATGAAAAGACAAGAGGTGTTCAAGGAATTATAAGCAAGATCCTACTGCAAGGTGATGACAGTGCGACTGAGAGGCTGACGGAGGTTTATAAAGTATTTCTGGATGCGAGAACGACTCCAAAGAGTGAGAAGAATAATCATCCCTTTGAATATAGCCTGAACATAAGAGCATAACATGACTTTGTGTATATAGTACATGGGACGTGCATGGTAGGAATTTGTTAAGGAAGATTTGTGAGTTCGGACAAGGGAGGGTAAGGGGATTAAAACTCAGAAATGAAACAGTTTGACTTTAAGAAGTTTATGGACAAGCAATGTGGGGGTCAACGAGGGTGTACGGTATACGAGATTATCACATGTGAATTTTATAATAGGTAGACAAGAGTGACTGGTTTGGTAGAAAATGAGGCTGAGAACATGATGTCTTATATCTCCATGGCTATTTTAATATCTTTCCGGAAAGAGTGGCGGAGTCAGAGAAAGGACAGTAGACGAAAGTTCATAGTTGTGGGATGAGACGATGGGTCATGAAATGAGCGTGGAAATGCGGATGCTGGCAGATCACTGATCGGGGATAGTGAAGGGAAACTGCAGCAACTAGTGAAAGCGCTTGCAAGAGAGGAGAGGAGAAAGTTGAGAGTAAATGGGAACAAGGCTAATATCAGTTGCATGGGTAAACTGAAGCATAAAAATGGAGCAATGAATGTTGATACGGATGAAGGAAAAAAAATGGAAGCACATGACTCGTGGAATTATTTGGGAGTAATTAAAACGGATAAGGGTAGAATGAGAGAATAGGAGAGCACCAAGTAAGTGAAGTGCAAAGTGCAAATGTTGACGGGGGAATAAAAGAAAAAGGGGTCACCGCTGTCAAGTTTAAATGTCTCAGTAGAACGTTCATGTGGTTTACACGCCTCTGAGGCGCTTGGATGATTTGCCTACCGCAGTACACATACACACATATGTGTGGGTGTGCGTCTTGTATTATTTACCAGTTTCCTTCAATGCGGCCGGCTCTAGTGTAAAAACAGTGTCAGTGCCGTATGTATACTGTACCTGTTCCGTACACTTACCAGAAGTTTTAACAGTTTGAAGGGCCTCTCCCCTTCCACAACCCTACACGCACTTGGCCATTTCATTTCTGATAATTTAGTACGAACCTAAGGAATTAAGATCCCTTGATACATCTCAGCCGTCTGTCTATCCAGCCTTCTGTATATCTTACTGCCCTCATTCCCAATAACTTAGCTAAATCATACTTTTCGCCAACTAATAATGTAAGCCTTGGTATGTAGCGTGGACGCAGCCAAGGTTAAAGAGTATACACACACACACATTTGAACCTTGAGTGCGTTCATGCTACAACCGTACACGTGATTAAAGTCTTTACACCGAAATTTAACTTTATCGCCAGTCTTAAGAGCGCTAAATACCCAACAGGCAGATAAGATAAGAGACCTGTCTCCATGCACGTACCCCGAAATTTACATAAGCAACGAAAATATTCCTGGGTACGTAGGCCTATAAGGCAAACTTATTGAAGCTTTTTACAGGATAAGGTAAGTAACAATTGTGTGAATGTAAGATATCTAACCACACAACTTTCACGTCAATTTTAAACGTTTGTTTTCATAGTGACTATCTTATTACACTGTTCTCAGCTACTGAATAATAAAGAATGAAAATTGAATAGCAACCAACTTCCAGGTCTGGCCAAAGGCTGCGTCTCCTACTCAACTTATGTCTATCGATTTACTGTTCTCGTAACTCCCCCACCCTGGCCAATAGGCCTATGACGCTTTCTTTACCCAGCCTTATTTGGAGACAAATATGTGAACATAAATTTTTAATAACATTAATATTCATGACTTAATTATAGCATTTAAAAATGAATCTGTATAATACATTTGGAAGCGTCCTCTTAAATTTAAGAGTACGCCACTCCTCTCAATAGTGTTAAATACCTTATAAAACTGAAAATAAACGTTTAGAAACCGCTGTCCTGTTTTCTTCCAATGCTTCAACACTCATGCCAGGAAATAAATGACGGTAATTCTTAGGCGATAATAATCTGAGTGAGAATGGACAACTTGTTAACGATACGGAATATTAATTTGTTTCTAATTTTATCACTGTAATCATATCAAACGTGTGTCTAAATATCTTTATCTACAGCCACGCCACAGCCATGATATGGTAGTGCTTAACGTTTATATAACAGTTGCCGTGTAGCCTTCCTTGGTTTCTGCGCTCCGGAACTAACTAATGTACTTCCTAATCTTTCGATCACGTCTTCAAGCAGTAGACTTAAGTGCTGGTCTTTTCTCTCTTACACAACACTTCGAATGTTCGCTTTACTTATTCGTGCTCAGAAACTTCCTTGCCTACTGCACTTTCTTCTCTATCCCTCGTTTTCACACCTTATCAATAATCAAGCTCTCTCTCTCTCTCTCTCTCTCTCTCTCTCTCTCTCTCTCTCTCTCTCTCTCTCTCGTGTGTGTGAACGTCTCTGTCTATGTCATACAAACAAGCACACAACTTCAATTGCAATTCAATGCTCTAGTCTATAACTAGGTTCAGTACTTCCAGTTCTTAAATTTCCATTTCCATTTTTTTTTCTCTCATCTCTCTCTTGCTCTCTCTTACACAAACACACACAGCTTTACTATTTAAATACCCCAGAACTCCGTAATGAACAACCTGTTCCCTGTTTTCCATCTCCTATCCCTGTATAGTATATCAGGCACTGTACTAATCCTTCTCTCCATCGTGTTTGTCTGTCACCTCGAAATGTTTACCAACATCACCTTCCTTTCACGGGACACAGCACAAATTTCGATCGATCAGTATTCAAATCTGGGTAATCAAAGGAACTTACTACGACTTTCAACCTAGTCACTTTAGCAAATGACAACTACATCGACCATACACGGCAATCTATACGCGCTGCTGTTGAACCTCTGCAATAATACACAAAGTTGACGGAAAACGTCGACCAACATAAGTTGGAAGAGCAACCTGCATAGCAACAAATTTCGATTGTTTTGTACCGCAAATTACAAACTGATAAACAAGTCACTCTGATATTTCAGTAAGATATCACATCCCTCGCAATAAAACCTTTCTATTGGTATTGAACTAGATATGTAGTCGGCATTGATTGAAATGCCATGATATGTTTCGAATTGTAGTTATTCCTCTATAAAAATCATTACCAAATTATTTCTCGTTCTGTTTCAGCAAGAATTCTTTCATGGAATTCTATGGCTAATCCATACCATATTTGCCTCTTTGTGAATCTGATCACTTCGGTTAGGCTGATTCGATTCACCAAATCGTCTGACAAATTGATCAATCGACCTAGAGAGAAAAAAAAGTTGACTAGAATATAGCAACTACGTGAGCTGCCATGAAATATGCGTTTAATTGGTTTATGAATGTGAAAGTTTGATGTGGGGGGAGGGGGGGGGGGGCCAGATTTAAGCTACACAGTCACAAACAAACAGATACGCGTGTGTATGTGTCTGTGTCGTGGTGCCTCTCTCTCCGTCCGGATGCCATCGCCTGCCTTTCATTTAAGCAGTCTGACACTCATCCTGCTGTCCCAACCTTTTTTCGAGGCACCCAGGTGCCCTATTAGATGACCCTGCCCTCCCTCTCTCTCGCTCTACCTGACTTGCATGACCGTGCAGGAGGAGGAGCTTTCGAAAACGAGCCTGGGATGCCAGAGAGAGAAAGAGAGAGAGAGAGAGAGAGCCTCTTGTGAAAGGGAACATGCATGAAAGCAAAATCGATGTCCTCTTTTTCCCCTTAGAGCACCCCAAAACAGCCACATCCAGGGACGCAACCAACTCGAAACTTACCCCGCTCCCGCCGCTCGATATATTCTGCGGCCTGGATAAGGACATCCAAGCTCATTTTCTGTAACTGTAATAAATAAATCCACGAGAAAGCCGCGGACGCAACGCCGTAGCGCTAACACCTTCACTTCACAGTGCTTGTAAGCCAACTGCTGTCAAAATCTCTCGGCCACCTTGTCCCGAGTGGTTGGATATGTGACGCGCGCCGCCATTGGCTGCAGAGTTTCTATGTGCCAGCGCCGGCCAATCGCCGCCGGGGAGACAACAGGCCAAGAGAAGGCATCACGTGCGTTTCATGCCTGCTCCGCGCAAGGGTTGCTCAGAACATTACGCGAGTAAAGAAAAGCCTTTCGTTTTCGGTGTTACCGTTAACATTTACATAACAAGAAGGAAACTTTGATTGAAATAGATTCGTGTTCACCAGACAACGATAGAATGAACGTAAAGGAAGTACCAAGGTTGATTAGATAGATCGATGGTGAGGTTGAGTAACAAGATGACCCAAAACCTAACTGAACGTACAGTGAACACGCCTCGAAGTGCAGTCCCCTCGCAGTGTTACACATCAAACGTTGGATTCTCTCTCTTCTCTCTCTCTCTCTCTCTCTCTCTCTCTCATGCCATTTTGTTGATTCACATATTGTATACTATACATTCCATTCCTGATGTTTTGGAAACTGTTGTTAGGAAACCCATAACATCACTAGTTATAATTTAGCATTAATGATGCATTTCACTTGTCAGTATGAGTAAAGCTTCGGAACGTTTGACCAGTATGTTGGGAAATTATAAATGAATATTTTCCCAAACAAATTTCCATTTTACCTACAACTAGAGCAACTGTGTGTAGCTATGAGTGGAGAGAAATGCAAGCTCACAATGGCACAGATCCGCTCTGTAACCTTTCACTTACACTCGACACGGAATAAAAATTAACAAACAAATCCTTGGAAGCGGAGGGACGTATTTCAAAATGTAAACAACTCTTGCTTGGCCCATCTTTTACCCAACCCATGACCCCTATTATTATTATTATTATTATTATTATTACCACAATCACATATCATTCTAGACTCTAGAGCAGTGGTTCCCAAACTATCTTACTTGACGGCCGCTTTTTGCTTCCAGTAGACCCGCACGCCCCCACTCCCTCTTTTGTTCATGTGAAATGATTCTTGTATTTATTTCTTAGCATTGTTCAGGAAAACAGATTTCTGTTTGTATTAAATTTTAATAATGAAAGCCACTCAAACAAATAATAGTACATTCCAGAGACATTTTTCTAAGTAACTAACAACGAAACATTTGGTTCAAAGGGAGTGAAAAAAAAGTTTGAACATTAGCAAATTGGCAAAATTGACTTGCAATTTCAAAACATGGCATATAATATTTGGAAAGACTCATGAGACTAAGGCACAATTTATGAACTGATTTAGTGAGATGGATGCTGCTGCTTTTTCCTCAAAAGATTAGAAATTCTAGGATTGAAGGATGACAACGCACAACGCAAGTCAAAGCGGTTGCGCTGTTTTGTTGTCAGGGCAACAAGAGCTGAAAACCCTGCTTCTGCTTCACGAAGATAAGTAGAAAAAAAGGGAAGAATCACACGAAGTGCTTCTTCACCTACGTTTGGGTACATGGGGAGATATTCCACCCAAAACTCTTCTAACTTCATTGTTTCAAAGATATTTGTTCTTTGAAAGATTTTATTATTCTAATTAAACAAATATTTTTGAGCAGATGACTTCACGCCCCCCTATGGGGGCGGGCCCCCTAGTTTGGGAACCTTTGTTCTAGAGTATCTTAATTACGGAACCAGGTGCTTAAATTTTCAGTTTTTGAGAATTCATTCCCTCGTTTATTCTTTCATGTAGTATTTAATAACTGGATATGCTACATAAAAGATATCGATTTGGCATTCCTATTAGCATCTGCATTTTTCCTATGTACATGTATATCTACCAAAAGGAACCATAAAAACGCCAAAATATAAAAGTAAGTACTTTATTTCAGAGACTGCTGTCTCTGAAATACAGTACTTACTTTCTATATTTTGGCGTTTTTATGGGCTCCTTTTATTAGATGGAATTGTGTTGTAACAGGACATTTTTACCAGTCGTGTATATATATATATATATATATATATATATATATATATATATATATTTATATATATATATATATATATATATATATATATATATATATATATCATAATATTCTTAAGAAAAAACATAATTGATCCATATGACAATCTTTTTCCACACAACGACATATATATATATATATATATATATATATATATATATATATATAATATATATATATATATATATGTCGTTGTGTGGAAAAGATTGTCATATGGATCAATTATGTTTTTCTTAAGAATATTATGATATATATATATATATATATATATATATATATATATATATATATATATATATATATATATATATCACGACTGGTAAAAATGTCCTGTTACAACACAATTCCATCTAATAAAAGGAGCCCATAAAAAACGCCAAAATATAGAAAGTAAGTACTTTCTATATTTTGGCAACGACATATATATATTATATATATATATATATATATATATATATATATATATATATATATATACACGACTGGTAAAAATGTCCTGTTACAACACAATTCCATCTAATAAAAGGAGCCCATAAAACGCCAAAATATAGAAAGTAAGTACTGTATTTCAGAGACAGCAGTCTCTGAAATAAAGTACTTATTTTATATTTTGGCGTTTATATATATATATATATATATATATATATATATATATATAAATAAAAGAAAAGAGGGTACCTTTTAAAGCGTTATATTTCGGAAACTATTGTTTCTTTCGACCTGTCCGTTGAGAGAAACGGTAGTTCCAAATTATAATGCCGTAAGATCTACCCTCTTTCGTGTTTTAATGGGCAACGTCTCTCTGATGATTGGCCTCCCGTAACCTTCCATAAAGTGTATGAAAGTCCGGTGAGTGACCTCAGGTAACCTTCCATAAAGTGTACGAAAGTCTCGTGAATGGCCTCAGATAACCTTCCATAAAGTGTACGAAAGTCTCGTGAATGGCCCCAAATAACCTTCCATAAAGTGTACGAAAGTCCAGTAAGTGGCCCCAGGTAACCTTCCGTAAAGTGTATGAAAATCCGGTGAGTGGCCCCAGATAACCTTCCGAAAAATAAACCTACTGTTTTTTTTGTTTTTTTTTATCGCGATTTTAAATGAACAGAAACAAAGTTTCGTAAAAAAAAAAAAAAAAAAAACATGAGCTTTATCTAACTTGAACAAATAAGAATAAAACGAAATTAAGACAGCATAAATGAAAACATTGCCCAGATGTATTTCCCCACAGGATTGTACAATTTCCGTGCAAGTCAGAAAAAATCTATTAAATTTCTCTCGAAATGTTCGTCCCTGTTCTGACGACCTGGCGTAACCGATCTTTCTTTTCTTTTTTTTCAGCCAAAGTGATTCGGGTTTTGATGCTCTATAACATATAAAAACTTCAGCTGTCTGCACTGTCACATTTCCAAACCAATGTCCATAAAAAATGAGCTAATTAGAAGCTCCAAATATCAAAATATTTGAAGCCCATTTCTCAGAATGGGGAATATATGACCTACGACAGTTCATCAAACCAGGGACTTATTATCACAAAATAATAATAATAATAATAATAATAATAATAATAATAATAATAATAATAATAATAATAATAATAATAATAATAATAATAATAATAGTAACAAAATAAATAAATAAACTAAAAAAGGAAAAATAAAAACTAACAAAAGCTGATCGGTCTGACCAACACTCCAGTGACGTTTAAAAAGAGCAATGATACACAGCGGTCATCAAACCATGAAGCCACTCTGTTCAGCAAGAATTTCATCACTGCAGGAGATGAATTATTCTTAGCCACGGTTAGTCGGAGATCACAAACGAGTTGCTTCGTCATCCCTTTGCTCTCTTTCCTTTTCAGTCATTCGGCTCATTCCCTTTCCCTGAGAACTGCAAGGAACCTTGGGAGTCTCGTGTGCTCGTACAAAAGTCACAATGGTGCCCGTGAACAGAACAGGGCGAGACTATACTCTGTTTTTTTTCATCTGTCCATCCGCCTGTGGTGTTTTTGTATGGTAACACTGCGTCCAGGGCTTTAGATAGTTACATTCAGCTTACATTCAACGATTATAATAATATCCTATTTCGAATATTAACGGTGTAATTCGCATACAGTAAATTATTAAAACACTTTTCAGTTGCAAATGTGCACCCAGATATCCTTTTATTTACCTAAAACTTACACATAGCGTAACTATCTAAAGCCCGGGACGCAGTGTTACCATACAAAAACACCACAGGCGGATGGACAGATGAAAAAAAACAGAGTATAGTGGAAGAGGAAATGTAGTGGCAATATAAAACCAATTTCGCGTAAATGAACTCATTCGTGAACTTCATATGCTTTTTGATGACTCCGTTGTCAGTTTCTTGTATTTCAACTCCGGCGACGGTGCTCCTCACATGGTGCATTGTAGGCATATTACTAAAGGGTGTTTGAAGCGTCCCTTCTTCAGCCCATAGCTGCAACCACTCTTTAGTCTTTTACTTTACCTCCATTCCTTCATCCTTTCTTCAGTCTTGCTGGCCAACCTCTCTAACTATTAGAACCTTGTACTTCATTTCCTTAATTTTCTGGATACCTTTATCTTGCTGTCCAACCGCTCCAACTCCCTCTTCTCAGTCTTAAGCCTAAATTATAATAATAATAATAATAATAATAATAATAATAATAATAATAATAATAATAATAATAATAATAATAATAATAATAATAATAATTAGCTCTATACCAATGGATAATTCAGCAACCATATTAACTTAATCATTCAGTTTACTCTCTTCTCTACCACTTTTTGGAATTCTTCTCCTCCTGTTTCTGTTTGGTATTAATTGAGCACTCTTAGGTGTCTGTATGAAACACACACACACGCACACGCACACACACACACACACACACACACACACACACATATATATATATATATATATATATATATATATATATATATAGTTTATATATATATTTATATACATGCATATACCTGTATATATATATAATAAATATATATTTATATAGTATAAATATACTATAAATGAATCATGAAAATTTGGAACATGATGAATATATAATATAATATATATATATATATATATATATATATATATATATATATATATATATATATATACATTAAGTATATGAAGGCAGGCAGGAACACACAGGAATTTGACATTTTGACATTTAATCCGACGTTTCGCAATACATTATTGCATCCTCAGGGAATTCTACAATAGGTGTAAATAAAATCATTTTTAAAAACACTTTTTAAAAAATCATAAAATTAAAAATAGTTATCTAAAAGTCAATTTAAAAGCCCATATTTAAAACACAATAAGTTAAGTAAAACACAAGTTACAAAAAAAACATGGAATTGAGCATTAATCTACAAGGATTTATTTAAAAATATATAATAATAATAATAAAAATAATAAAATAACTAAAGGAGTGGAGCTAACCTGCCAGAGCAAAGTCAAGAGTAAAACTGAAGGCAGAAACGAAAAGTAAACAATAAGAGGCTTTAAAGGAACAAACAACAAAAGTCAAGATAAGAAAAAGTTGAACAAAGCCTGAGGACTGGGTATTTAAAAACAGCGGAACAAGTTTGTTTAAATTTTCCAATGTCTCTAAATAAATAGCTCTTTATGGTTGTTGACCTGTCCAATTATAGAGAAATCTTTGTACTGGATGGTAGTTTTACATTGCAAAGAATGATTTCTTATGTTGGATGCATCTGGGTTGGATAGGCGACATCCAGTTCTATGACTAACCCCCCTATGGTTTTCTTTACGGCCTTCCAAAAATTCATAAGCCCAATGTTCCCCTTCGGCCTATCTTGGCCTCATACAAATCTCCTAATAACAAACTAGCTAAGTACCTTGTCCCGTTATTGGAGCCTCTGACTAAGAATAAATATACTCTGCCAAACTCTAACAAATTTAAAGATTTAATATTACTTCAAGACCCCGACTTATTTATGTACCTGTTAAAGAAACTATTAGTATTATTTTAAATAAGTTATTTCCTGATCCAGATTCTAAGTTTTGTAATTTCAATCGTGTTGCTTTTAAAACTTTTTTAGAATTGGCCGTGCTGGACACGGCTTTTGTTTTTAACGGGAAATTGTATAGGCAAGTAGAAGGGATGGCTATGGGCTCCCCTCTTGGCCCAACATTCGCGAATATTTTCATGTGTTCCCTGGAGGAATCCATGCTTGATGATTGCCCGTTATCTTTTCGCCCCCTGTTTTATGCTCGATACGTGGACGACACTTTTGCCCTTTTCAGGCGTGAGTTTCACTCTGAATCTTTCCTTGAATTTGCTAACTCACGTCACGTTTACTATCGAAAAGGAGCAGGAGTGTCGTTTACCATTTTTAGACGTTCTGGTATCTAGGGATAGTAACTGTTTTAAAACCACCATTTTTAGGAAGAAAACCTTTACAGGTCTGGGCTCCAATTTTTATAGTTTTTTGTTTTTGTTTTTTATAACTTTGAGTTAAATTCTGTTTATACACTAATTCATCGGGCACTATTACTCACTTCAGACTGGGCACTTTTCCATAACGAAATTACCTTCCTTTACAAATATTTTAACGATAACTGTTTCCCTACCAAGATTATTAACAAGGTCATACAGAAATTACTCAGCAAAAAGTTCTCTAACAGCCCTTTGTATTTTAACGTTCTAAAGAAAAAATTCTACGCATCTTTTCCGTACATAAATCTGACAACTTCCGTACAGGCTTCACTAAAATAATCAATGAACATTTTAATGCCCTTGACGTAAATTTGATTTCGAAAAACCCCCTTACAATCGGCTCCCTTTTCAGAGTAAAAGACCGACTCTGCCCTTTGATGACGTCTAATGTGGTATATAAGTATACTTGTCCCAGATGTGATATGGGAAATTATGTGAGATCCACGAAGCGTCTTCTTAGGGTACGAGTCGATTCCCATAGGGGGGTTAGTCATAGAACTGGATGTCGCCTATCCAACCCAGATGCATCCAACATAAGAAATCATTCTTTGCAATGTAAAACTACCATCCAGTACAAAGATTTCTCTATAATTGGACAGGTCAACAACCATAAAGAGCTATTTATTTTAGAGACATTGAAAATTAAACAACTTGTTCCTGTTTTAAATACCCAGTCCTCGGCTGTTCAACTTTTTTTATCTTGACTTTGTTGTTGTTCTTAAAGCCTCTTATTGTTTACTTTTCGTTTCTGCCTTCAGTTTTACTCTTGACTTTGCTCTGGCAGGTTAGCTCCACTCCATTAGTTATTTATTATCTTTATTATTATTATTATATATTTTTAAATAAATCCTTGTAGATTAATGCTCAATTCCATGTTTTTTTTTTTTGTAACTTGTGTTTTAACTTAACTTATTGTGTTTTAAATATGGGCTTTTAAATTGACTTTTAGATAACTATTTTTAATTTTATGATTTTTTAAAAAGCTTTTAAAAATGATTTTATTTACATCTATTGTAGAATTCCCTGAGGATGCAATAATGTATTGCGAAACGTCGGATTAAATGTCAAAATGTCAAATTCCTGTGTGTTCCTGCCTGCCTTCATATACTTAGTGTGACTGTGCCGAGTGGCCCCCTGCTGATTTTGGCTATATATACACGTATAATATATATATATGTATATATATCTATATATATATATATATTATATATATATTATATATATATATATATATATACATCGATGAATATTTAAATGTATATATACATATATGTGTGTGTATGTTTCTATCCTTGCAAAGGAACAGGGAATGCTTTGTGTTCTCTGATCTAGGGACTCCCAACTATTTCTCACCAAACATAAAGGACTTCCCCTTACCCACTCCCTACACCCAGTTATCAGACCTATGTCAAATATTACGTTACCACTCAGTTTCCAAATTCTTTTTTTCCGATTGGTAGGGGTATTTATTCGTCCTTATTTTAATTTATGAATCAGTTACTTGAAGGCACGACAATGAATATGATTATCAAAACCTACAGAGTGATTTTGTATAAATCAGTGCTATAATTAGTTATTTTATTTTTTTCTTTCTTATTGAGTGATCTCTTCTTCCTGCATTTCCATCACCTGTTATTTCTTTCCAATGAACACCGTATTCTTTGGAAGCTTCAATTTAAAGTGAATGAACCCAGGCTTGTTCCTTATGAACAGGGTTCATCTTCTGAATAATAATATAATAATGATGTTAGTATTAATAATGTATATGACTACCTGTTTGGAATGAGTTGAGTCCATTATGTCCTCATAATTAATCATACTGTATTCTCTATTAAGAGGCTTAAATGTATTCGCTAGCCATTCAGGAATTCAAGGAAACTTTATGAATTCCTGTGCCTTGCGAATTCCTGTGCGATTACAAAACTCTATATTTGCGAGTCTCTTCTGCAACTTCTTCCCACTCAAGCAAGATTTTTCCAAACAGTCTATCACACTCTACGTTCTCTTGGTCATGCTTCTTCTCCCAGCATCACTGAGCATAGTCTCTGCGATGCCAGACTATGTATTCAGAGAATGATAACACTACTAATTCGAAAAAATGCCATATTTACTTTCTCTACACCGGAAGGTGACCATATACCCAATGTCCTTACCCTTATACAATGCTCCTCGTATTTTCATTCTGTAATTACAATTTTATCTGTTTTGTGTGTGTGTTTTAATCGATTTTTTTTAATGAACACCATATTCTTTAGAAACTTAAATTTCAAGTCAATGGCTCTTATGGGCTGGTTCCATATGAGTAGAGTTCATCTTCATCTTCATAATAATAATAATAATAATAATAATAATAATAATAATAATAATAATAATAATAATAATAATAATATGATGATGATGATGATGATGATGATGATGAACCAAGGACCCCTGTAACGAGGCTATAATATTGAGAATTAAAAGCCACAGTAGTGTAATAAAAATATTTATGTACAGGGTTAAAAATGACAAGGTGAGACTTGTTGAATGCTGCTCCGTATCCCTCTTCAGCCCTACCGAATGGTAAAACAATGGAGGGAGTGTGACAACAACGTAGTGTTGGTCAGGTAACACCTGTTCGATTGTTTCTGTTGGCAAGACGGCTGGAAAGACGAAGTGGTCGTAAGGGTGGTTCCAGCTCAGCAGACTCTCCATCAGTTCCACGACTTTCAGCTACAGCAACATCAATCATCTGGGAGAAAAGAGAGATGGGGACAACATCAGGGGCCTCACAATCACCAGAAACATGAACCTTTATATCGTCGACAAAATGGTCAATTATTAACGAATTAACAGAATTTTGCTCATCTGTGAAGGGTTTGTTCCCTTCAAAAGCTCAGCCCTTTCTTTTAGCGGTCCGTTCCACTAAGCGAGAACACAGACATCTCCATTCTTGAATATGACAGAGGCACCATTCCAATTGATGTTGTGACCAGGAACGACCGAATGAGAAACTGGGCATTATTCGTTGCATTGGAGCTCGTAGGCCCTACGATGTTCAGAAAGTCTTACATCCAAACCCCGCCCACTTTCTCCAAATTACTTTTGAGGGCAATTGACACAAGGGATTTGGTAAACACCAGGTGTTTTCCAAATGCCAATGTTATTATTATTACACGCTAACCTATTTCTGATCGTATATCTAAAATTCAAAGAAATTTGAATGACCTTTTGATGACTATTTGCAAGAGAGCAGGTATTTTCCAATTTCGGATTATAAGCAATGGTATTAGGGAAACACCTGATGTTTACCAAACCCTTGTGCCAATTGCCCTCAAGAATACTTTGGAGAAAGTGGGCAAGGTTTGGATGTAAGACTTTCTGAACATCGTAGGGCCTACGAGCTCCATGCAACGAATAATGCCCTGTTTCTTATTCGTTCGTTCCAGGTCACAACATCAACTGGAATGGTGCCTCTGTCATATTTAAGAATGGAGATGTCGGTGTTCGTCGCTTTGTGGAATGGGCTACTATAAGAAAGGTGTGTGCCTTTGAAGGGAACAAAACGTTTATTGATGAGGATAATTTTCTTAATTCGGTAATAATTGACCACTTTGTCGACGATTCTAAGATTCATGTTTCTGGTGCTGGTGAGACCCTTAATTTCGTTCCCATCTCTCTTTTATCCCAGATGACTGGCGTTGCTATAACTGAAAGTCATGTCACAGATGGAGAGTCTGCTGAGCCGGAATCACCCGTACAGCCACTTCGTCGTTCCAGTAGCCGTCTCGGCAACAGAAACAATCGAACAGGTGTTAACTGACCAACACTGTTAGAAGAATCCCCCTTGGACCAGTTTCTTGCATCCTTGTAACACTCCCTCCTTTGGTTTACCATCGGTAAGACTGAGGATGGATACGGAGTAAAATCCGAAAGTCTCAGCTTGGAATTTTTTCCCTGTACATAAATATTTTTAACACTGATGTGGCTTTCAATTCTTAATAATAATAATAATAATAATAATAATAATAATAATAATAATAATAATAATAATAATAATAATAATAATTATGGTCTCTTTACCAAATGAAGCATCAAGGTTTTGGCCTCGAGTTTCCTTTATTATTTTCTTCCATATATTTTGTCTTCTGCTTTTTCGATTTCTTTATTCCATTTAAAAAATATGGCTATTATAATCGGTGGGGGCTGATTTTATAAGTTGTAAGGGTAATGGCCTTATAAGGTAATTCCATATGCATGTTGTAAAACTATGTAAATGTTGTGATCTAGTTTTGTAAGTAATCAGTGTAAGAATCTTATTTGGCAGTACGCTAAGTTTGTGAATCTTATCTGTTGTTTATGTTTTGGTAAGTCACGTGACCAGAGTGGCTTTTCGCATCTCCCCCCCCTTTCTCCACAATGTTGGATCGTCGTCACTGTAGAACTAATTGGCAACCTATTTAATAAACTAATGTTAACTACCTTCAGCTCCTCAATAAGAACCCGTAACAACACATGTTCTCTCCTATTGGATAAAAATAAAAAAATATGATAATGAAGTAGAATGGGGGCCTGGGAGGATGAGGGTGGAAGAACTCTTAGGGAAAAATGAAACCATACTCGATTATCTGTTCTACTTCCATCCTTCATAATAATAATAATAATAATAATAATAATAATAATAATAATAATACTGTACCTTTACTTCATCTATATACGCACCTTCCCGCGCGACGCCGTACGAACCCCGTAGAACTCCAAAAATAAACGTTGCCTTACACATGACTTTTGAAATTTTCATCTCCCCTGACGATCATGCAATCTTGCAAGATAACAGACATCAAACAATGTCTCATCTCACAGCGATGTACCATATCATTAACGGCCTTCGTTCGGGGGGAAAAGTATAGTTCCAAGACATTACTACAGACCTCAGCCTTTAACCTAACCAGACTTTCTTTTTCACTCCGAGGCAAAAACGAGAGAGACAGTGACGACACCGGGGAAGGGAGGGAAGGAGGGAAGGAAGGAAGGAAGGAGGGAAGGAAGGCCTCTTCGACATGTAAGGTGAAAATGGCTCCAGATACGCCATCGTGAACCATCTGCGGCGAGTGTTTCAGAGTAGAAAGTGCCGCGGGCGGCAATTTTCCAGGCACGGCTCTGCTACGGCAACAACTCGCCGGTACATAAATGCAAGATGTTTCGAATTTGCGAAAGAAGAAGATGATTATGAGGAGGAGGAGGAAGAAGAAGAAGATACAGAAAACGGCAAATGACATGAAATTGCATTCCCGGAGCGAAAAGCAAGCTACGGAATGGCGTGTTACTTCTTGATTCCAAACATTTGTCGATAATTCGCTGAATATGTTCTGCGAGAAAAATATACTTAGTATGAGGGGGAAAAAGAGATAAGACGATGAAGAAAATCATAAAAAATGGAGTATGACATGAAATTACATTCTTGAAGAGGAAAAATGTAATACGTTATTTCTTGATTCATAACCTGAACATTTTTTTTAGATGAAAAACATACTTTTACGGACGACTCATCGAATACCAACAAGCACTAAAATACTGAAACAAACTTTGCTGTCATACACAAAGAAAGCAATAATAATCCTTGAATCAGCTTCAGTCAGCAACTGGGTACCTGTAAATGTAAGCAATTAGGATTCTACGTCAAACACAAAATTCTTACTTTAGCAGTACTACTCCGCTTCCCGGAGGATATGTTTCAAACTTACATTTTGCTGGCTATTATAAATTGACAAAATATTTTTCAATGGGCTGGCAAACCCACGCGATCCGCTAAATAAATAAATAAATAAACAATTAGTACTCAACACACATAAACGCCTAAAAAAATGTTATACTTGACTCAAAATTAACTGACTGCTACACCGCGATCCGTCCACGTTCGTACTGACAAAGGTGCGAGAAATACAATAAAAATAATAATAAACGAATAAAAAAACTATGATCACAATGCTATTTTGAAAAGACGCTACAGATCTACAGAAGTCCCTCTACACATGTCTGGTACGTCAGAGACAGTCTTCAGACGAAAATATTATCTGTATGAATTTTTATGCTGAAATATATGATACCCTGGACATACAGAGTTCAGATCAACAAAATCATCATTAATGATTGACCTACTCTTTTAACTAACTACTATAAAGAGTATTTTCTAGAGCGCCAAGCCCTCGGGGAACAGGTGAGCCTTTGAGCATTCAAATGAGTTTTGACCCCGTCCACTTTCAGATGTGTAGTTCCTTTGAATATTAATTTCCTATATTAGAATTTCCTATTTCGCATCGATGAGGCAACAATAAAGCAATTAAATGATAAATCAAAATACTTACAAGTCTCATGCACAATTATCAATTATGTTTAGACGTGAAAAGAATAGCAATCGTGATGACAGTGGCTATAGTATAAAGCACCAATATCGCAGAGTTCATTATGCACGATCATTAACAGGCATAATGGACAACTTTTCAGTATAATTTAATAAGTTATTCAGGTGCTCTATCGAAAGCTGCAGAATTACAGCAGCTGTAATGGAGAGTGAACTACAGTGTGTCGGTTTGTAGTGAGACTTGTTCTAAATAGCTACAAATAATAGCAGGGACGGCTTTCAGTTTTACAGTACGGTATATAGGTTTTTGGGTCATATATCCATTGTATATGGGCGGGTGTGTGGGTGCGTGCACGCGCGTGAGGGTGTGTGTGTCCGTGCGCAGACGGACACGAGCAAATATTTCATTGGAACGACTAGTATCGGCATGGAACTATGTAGATTTCAGTATATATACAGTATTTAATATACGAGTATATCACATGACGAAGTCAATTCAAGGAAAAGTTATATCAAAATCCAAAAATGTTTTGAAAAGGCAAAAAAAAAAAATTAAATGCAGAGCAAAGGTGTCTTAACTGTCAGTTCAAGAGTGGCAAGAAAAGGTTTTTATGTTTTCCTCGCTCGTATACATAATTTTGTTATTATTATCATTATTATTATTATTATAAGTAGTATTGAGAAGGTGAACCCTATTCATATGGAACAAACCCGCAAGGGCTTCTTCTGACTTCAAGTTCAAACTTCCAGATAATATGGTCATTTTATGGCGTTCATTAGAAAGAAGTAACAGAGGGTAACGGGAATTACAGAAAAAAGAAAAAGTGCATTGATTAATTAATCAATAAATGGATAAAAATGTAGTCAATTATCAAAATTCAAGGAAATTATTTTAGTGTATCCTGCACTGCATCTTCGCTTGAACTTCTGAAGTTCCTATTGCACGACATCCTCAAGGAGACTGTGACTGTTCCACAGTCCAACAGTCTTCTTCTTCTTCCCAGCTTTAATCCATTTTAATATGGTTTGTTTGTATGGTATTTTTACGTTGCATGGAACCAGTGGTTATTCAGCAACGGGACCAACGGCTTTACGTGACTTCCGAACCACGTCGAGAGTGAACTTTTATCACCAGAAATACACATCTCTCACTCCTCAATGGAATGGCCGAGAATCGAACCCGCGACCACCGAGGTGCGACGCTAATACAATACCAACCACGCCGCTGAGGTCTAATAGTTTCCATGCATGTAAATCTGGGGTTTCCCACTCTCCTGTATCCCCCGAACCCGACTCACATCAATTATTATTCTTCCCTGTTGGAACGAAGGAGAAGTAAAATCCGTCACCATCTCTCTCGGCTACATTTTGAAGTTCCTTTACCATTTCCCATCTATGTACTGACTTTAGTCTCGAAATTGTTCTTTTGGCATCCTTTCTCAGCATAAAATCTGCGATTTGAAGCCTCATATTGTGTTTACTCTCAAATCGACAAAATCTTTCTAAGAAATGGTTGCACTGTCACGATAGGATTCATGTCTGCTTAGTAAACAGGTCGTATCAGATATTTTCGTTCCCAAGTATTTCACCCTGTGTACATACTCTCCCTTCATTATTTCTACTTTTCTCAGGTTTATTTCACGTACCTTCTCTCTGGATTTACGAAGCATTCTATCAAAAAGCTGCGCAAATCAATTAGTATCCGCAGATTCAAAAAGCATCATGTGCGCACTCCAAGTCGGTCAAATTTCCATCGTTACTCCAATCTAAACCTTCCCTTACATCTCCGACCACATTTTTTTATCATAAAATCCCCGAGAATGGTTAACAGCAAAGATGAAATAACATTCTTATGTATCTATCCTCTATACTGCAAATTCCTCTCTCAAGACGTTCACCATTAACTTTGCACCTATTCGTTCGTGGAAAATTATAACTGGTTTTTGCATATGTAAAGACAATGACATTTTGATTCATGACTAAACTAAATTTTCGCTCTGTGTACTCTGTCAAAGCCTTTTTGCAGTCAACGAAACTCATCAAAAGGGGAATTTTATATTCCATACCCCACTGCAGAATCTCTTACCACAAACATCTGATTACGCAACTCTTACCTATTCTAAAACCAACGTTACCATCTTTGGGCATTTTACCAATTTCTTTTCTTCATGCCTGTTGAGATTAAGCACACTAAATGTTTTTATTATAACCGACTAAAGTGAGGGTAGGGTCACATGCTGACTAGGTTGTACATGGTTTGTCGGGATGAGGGAAAGGTGATGGAGGAGAATGTCAGAATTTGGTTTGACATTATGTAGGCTGCACAAGAAAGTGTTTGGTAATGTTGATTAAGAAAAGAGAATAGGAGGGGAAGGTAACCGGATTTATAAATGGAAAGGAATTTAAGTTAAAAGCCAAGCGCCGGGACCTATTGGGTCATTCAGAGCTGAAAGGGAAAATGAGAATAAGGCTATAAATGTGTAATAAGAGAACCTCAGAGCAGTTGCACTATGAAGCAATTATCAGGAGAGGGCGAAAAGCAAAATGGAAGAAAGATAATATGAACAGGGGTACAGTAAAAGAAATGAAAGGTTGAAGCTAGGGGCCGAAGGGACGCTGGAAAGAACGGCACATTAAGGGACAGTTTGTATTGTTGTCGTTTAAACCCGAGAGTGTACAAGCTTCATTACAGTTATCCATAATAGTTCAACTCTACAGTTTTCTTTACTTCCAGCCGCCTAAGAAGAAAATGGAAATTGTGTCGGCGATAACTTAAATGAAGTCTGCACTATAAACCCTAGGAAAGATTTCTTGGCGGCCTTTCTTTCCCCACTTTTGAATTAACTTGCAAAATATTTGGCAAACAGCGTTCTTTCAAATATATAAATATGCCTCTACTGCTCCCATACCTGTTGCAGTGAAGTGTAGTAAGCTATGCAAGCAAATCACTCATTTCTGAGGAAGTACTTAATTGGACGCTTCGCAATACTTAAACAATATTATTATTATTCAGATAAACCCTATTCATATGGAACACGCCTACACGGGCATTGACTTGAAATTCAACTTTCTAAAGAATATGGTGTTCGTTAGAAAGAATTAACAGAACGTAATGGAAAGTACAGCAAAAATATTTAAATATAAGGTGAATTGTCCTTGGGTAGTAATGGAATGTCTTCGTTTGAACTTTTGAACTTCCTATGCTCAACACCCTCAGGGAGACTGTGTTCATAGTCCAACGCTGTAAGGAATAAACGTCCTCTGGAACTGAGAATTTCGAGTTCGACAGCGAGGCATATTTACTGCAGACTAAATTTGGGATTGGAACAATTCTTCCCTTTCAATGCCTGATGTGCATTTCATAGACGAAACTTGTTCATTCAGTTTATGTGAAACGAGATTCATTACAAAGTTAGCTGCAATTATACACACGGTATCAATCTCATACCAAGCCTGAATTATATCATTACATGTTAGTCATTCACTGTAAACATATCTTTAAAAAAGAGAAAATTCAATATACAGGTTGGACCATATTGTTCATAATGGATCACCCATGGCCTTCAAATGTTCATGTTGCTAAAATTCACTGTTGACTGCTCATTTATAGTAGCAATTCACAGTTTTAATACTTAAAGCATTTTCTCTGGGTCCAGTGGGAGAGTGAAACCTACCTACATTTTCATGGCTAAATTTCGAGCCACTCTGTCTGAGATGCTAAATTTCGACGTTCAAATAAGACATGATAAAAAAAAAAAAAAAAAAAAAAGGAGAGAAAAAAAAAAAAACACTACCAGAGATTTCTTTCTTTTCGCAGTTGTACTAACTGAATCCTGGTATCAAGAAAATCTAAGATGGAATTAAGACAATCACGAAAACCTGCAAGGAAGGGAGAAGGAAGAGGAGGGATGAAAGGAGAAGGCAAAAATGGGAGGAGTAGCCTAGTAGACAAAAAGAATAAAGGAAATCAATAACAATAATAATTGTTGCGAATCATACTCTGTTAATTGTGCAACTGTTGATTAAGCCAGTGTTCCCTTAAGTACCACGTGGTCAGTTATCTCGTGGTGGGGTAGCTTTATGAAGTAAATGGGACATGTTGTTTTGACTGTATTAAAAGGGATTCACAATTAACAGGAAAGAGAAGGCATGAGTCGAGGAAGCGAAGGAAATACACAACAGTAGAATTACGGCCTCAGCCAAGCACGACTTAACGAATTTTGATTACTAACACGACAACTTACAATGCCCGGTGGGTGATGATCTCGAGGGACGCCATCTTGGCAAACAGTCATTTTCTCAGTGAAAACTTTATGATTATTGTTACAATCTCCATACAATTTTCATAGGAATACGAAATGCAGAAGCAATTCCCACGACTCTGTCTAATTGGCAACTCAAAGACACGTACAAACAACATTAAGCAAAGGAGGAACCATCCTTTCTGCCGCCTGCTTTCTTCTTCCTGATTTCGAGCTCGAGACGCTCCGGACTAAAGTCGAGAGATAATGGTGCACTCATTTTTTTCACGGCAATAATAATAACCACCCTATACAACTTTTTATCGTTATGATAGATAAATGCACAAAATGAAGTCCAGGATCGCACTTTCGTTACGTCTTTGTTTAAGGTGACGTTCAGGATGACGCCTGTGAGGTGCGACTCATTTATTGGGCAGTTTGAGATTCCTGTTTTGTCAGGTTTCTCATACAGGGTGCTTTTCTGGACTGAACTTCGTGGTGTTTCTCATTTAATGGTTGGTTAGCTGGTTTCGGTGAATTTAGAATAAGCTGGCTTATATACGCTAGTGCAAACTACATACCTATGGGCGCCTTGGGGTGGAACTCTCAAGTTTCAACTAGACCAACCAACAGTTCATTTCATGATCAGCACATGACTTAATTTTATTCCTATTCGCCATTGTGATGTAAAGCCTCGTTGTAACCCTTTGTCGAAAGTTTATATACCATAACTGACTGTCACAGGACCAATGGCGTCGCTGATGTGACATAAAAAAAACTCTAGTAACGTCACCCATTGTGAAAATACATTCCAGGGTATGGAAAAGATTTTTCTTTTGGGGTCAACCTATCAGGATATGAACCGAACCTTTGCAAAATTCGCAAGATGAATCAAGAATAAGGTAATTACTTAATTAGTATATAAATAAACAAATCCCATTTGAAAATAATCAAAAGATTTATTCGTGATTGGGACAATATTTTTAGGTTCTGCTCTTATACAGTACAACCCCAATTCAGAGAGTTTAAGCTGACAGCTGAACGACATCAAAGACGAATTTGACCGAATTACTCTGATAATCTAAAACAAAAACTCTCTGTTACTAACAAACAGGAACAAACATCAACACAGTCAAAATTCATAAGAGAAATACGTTAAGTTATACTCATAAATTGAAAAAAAGAAGTGAGCAGTACTCAAACGATTCAGGAAATTGGGAGATTGTATTTAACTGCGGTAAATTTTGCGATCTATTCTAGTATATATCAAACTAACCTGTCGTGATCTTATTGTTCAAGAACTAACAACAGCCCTCTCCCCACCCAGCCTCTAGCCCCCAAACAAACAAATTCAAATTACAATGTATCTAAAAAATATACTTTAAAGTCTGAGCAGTTGAGCAAAAAATAACAAGTGAACGTCACTGCCTCGTGAAACGCAGGAGAGTTACTCCGTCAAGCTAGATTTGCACCAATGGCCCAAGAAAGCCACGCTTTAATTATAGATTAACATTGAAATGTCAATCCATGTGAATGAACGCGCGTATGCATATTTGTTCAGGCGTTACGGAAACATTTTTTTTTAACGATTAGTATCCATCCCTAAAAAATAAAAAATAGTCTGACATCTTTTTTTTTCTCGGTACATTAAGCCTCCATTTAAAACTTAAAGCATAGATCATTCCTTTAAAAAATATTCTCAGCAAATCCTCGACAGAGGAATTTATGTCCTGGAAGGTTTAATGCCGAACTTTCATTTTCGAACCACGTAAATCAAGTACTGTGATTCAGGTCAACGATGATAAAACAAAGTTAGTCATTCTGATACAGCAATGTGTAGTGTTCAGCTTTATAAAATGTCTAAAACCCGTGAAAATGTAAAACGGAGTTTGTTATCTTTTCTTCAAAAGCTACAGCCACCATAGCACCTTATATTATTGACTGCAGAAGTAGGTCTTGATCAGTCTTCGCCGACCTTTCTTCCAGGACACTTCTAGTCGTCTTCTTGTGTTTGGTAACTTGTCTGCAAGACCAACTGCCTCTGCTCCAGTTTGACTACATTTGCTCAGTGGTAAATTACAAGAGAATTACGATTGCGTTCTCCACTCCAGATTTTGAAAACATAGCAAGCGCGATTACTTTAAATTAATTCAGTTGATTATCACTTTTGGTAGATAATAAATGCCTGTGTACATTATTGTGTGGCCATCAGTCAAAAAATCGTGAATTTTTCACGTTTCTTTAACGAAAATGCGCCTCTAGTCACTTCTTCTAGACCGTACAGATTTTCAGTTCATTCAGATTTTTTATTTATATAAATCACGACCTCTAATCATCCGATTTGATCGGTTCCTCTCCCAATTAATTTTAGGTTATGAATACCACCAAGAAAGAAACAGGAGCAATACATCTCTGAAATATGAGCAAGAAATGACAACAGTAATTTGCAAACAAAAAAATCCCCTATCCTTCCAGAGCTCTCTATCAAAATATAAGTTCACTCATGAAACTATTTTCATTTGCAGATTACCCAGACCATCATGCATTTTCAACTCTGCAGAACGCTGGTCAAAACGATAGCGGCGATAGCTACACTAACTTTTTCTACGTCCAACCAAATATCTTCGAATTATCTCTGCTTCCTCAACGAAGGGAAGATGCTGAATGGAGTTTATCTGTACGCCTCGGCTAACAGCTTGATAAGGTACAGAGGTTTTATCACTTATGCACATCGACTTCTCTTACATTCGTAGATATTAAACCAAAAATATTAGTCAGTATGGAATTCACCTTGGGAACCACTTACACCCGAAGAGAATTTTAAATGGGCTAGCCCGAATGGTCAGGCTGACTGCCAATCACTGAATCTGAACCAAAGAGCCAGGTTTTAATCTTAGGCCCGGTAGATGGGCTTATCAATAATATTTTCCAGTGAGTGTAAAGTTATTCCAAATATGTAGTGGATTCGATATTAAGTGATATATATATATATATATATATATATATATATATATATATATATATATATATATATAGAATCTTTACTGATAAATCAACAAGGTAATAGGATCAACCTTTCCTATGGAGCCTGAGATACTGACCATATAGACAATCCTCCCTACGGCAACAATGAAGTGATTTAAAACAACTGACAGAGCCAACGTCGGGTTAGCAGTGACCCCAGGCGTATTCTCCGCCGTATATTTCACAAATGTAACTTGTTTTGTCATTCACTACTTGATAAGGGTGGGAGCCAGTCCACCAAAATACAGTCCTCAGCTTTAAACCAGAGTTTTTAATGGGCCTTTTATACCTGTTTTAACAGAAGAATTTATTAACACAGATACACACACATACACACACACACACACACACACATATATATATATATATATATATATATATATATATATATATATATATATATATATATATATATATATATATATATATATAATATATATATATATATATATATGTGTGTGTGTGTGTGTGTATGTGTGTGCGTGTGTGTGTGTGTACATGAGGGTGTGGCGTGGCAGACATGTGAGAAACATAGGCGTCTTCATCATATTCGAAAAGCATTAGAGTATACACAACAGAGGTGACGTGATAGAATAGTTGGTTAGTTAACGGATGGTAGCAGTTTTAAAATGAAGGGGTCTTCATACCCAAGAAGCGTGGGGAATTGTGAGCAGGCTAATTCTACAAACCTACACAAGCAATAAAATAAACTGGGTCTTATAATATAATTTTTTCCAGAGATTTTGAGTACAAAATCCAGTTCCAAACGCAATGTATCAGTGTTGCAAAGTACCTAGTGACGAAGAGCCCGTCTTTCTGTCGTTTCTAGCATTCTATTTCTCCTTCCCAATCTTAGTTAAAACCAGGTTATTCTCTAGTTTAAGATATAGCTACGCTGTCACAAACATGCTGAAAACATTTGAAACTCGCTGGTAAAGCATCTGAGCAATTTCTGAAGATAGTTCATGTTGCTGTTAAAGACCCATTATATACATGTTAAAAAATTGGTTGGGAAAATTAATCATGACCATTCTTTTCAATTAAAGTTGGATATACTTCTGAGACATGGAGCAAGAACATTACTTATAACAAATCAATATCTACTAAAGACTTCCTTGAAGTTTGTGGAGTCATTAGGTGTTCCGTACATTTAGTTTGCAGCTTTTGAATTTGTGATGTAGCAATGAGAGTTTTTAAAAATCTATTGTACACTAATGACTACTAAACTTCATACTGTAAAAAAAAAAATCTAAAAAGCTGGAGCTTATTCTTTTTATGGTGGATGTCTAAGGCTCGGGTATCTGACTGTTTCTTGACTTTTTCTCTTCTGTCCTACCTTTTATCTCTCTCTTTCCTATCTTCTTACACTCGAGGACGCCTCAACAGTCAACCTGGCAATTGTGTCCATGCTATCCTATCTGTAAAAATGTTAAAAAGAGCTGACTAATGACATTCAATTAAGGCTGCAAATTATGTGCCTTACTTTAAGCATAACTCAAAAAAAAAAGAAAAAAAGAAAAAAAAAAAAGCGCGGGCTACGAGCAAGTCACATACTTCATGTGCAAACGTGCCCATGAATCAAATCGTGTCCCGTAGCTTCCCTTCAGTGTTAAATCTTTCCTCTTTCATCTACATTGTTAACTCTGACGAAATTGTACTTCTCAGTTGTTCCCAGATATGCCTTTACCAGAGGTGCTACCTGATACAATGGGATCCACCGATGGAAAGATGTGGCCTCTTGGTGTCGCTGAATTACAACCTCACCACCTCGCCGGCGTCAGCCACGCTCAAGAACTACTACGCCTGCGGATGGAACAACAAGAAGATCGTCAGGTCTCCTGGCATTTACAACTGGCCCGATTGCAAGGCGTACTGCGAGGACCTGGGAGGCCGCCTCTTCATGCCCCAGGATAACACTTACGCAGCTTTGCTCAACTACGTCTTCCAGGTGGACGTTTACTTCGTGGGAATGTACCGTCATACCGACAACAACAACACCTGGTACGACATGGATGGTCGAGTCGTTACTTCTCTCCTGCAGTGGGAGACTGGCCAGCCCAACAACTACATGGGAATCCAGTATTACATTGCTATAGTCAAGGGTTTTATAGGAGATGAAGGACTTAAGATGAAGTACCCATGCGCCTGCGAGGTGTAATGGTCCGCATTCCTCTGGAAAAGATATATGCGTAGGGATTCTTCCTCCTCTGTACACTTTTCCCAGATAGAGATTTCTTTTTGTACTTTGTCCAGAAATCACTCAAAAGAAATGCAAAGTACTGAGACTGTCCGGTTCTAAGACAAAATCTACTTACAGGAAATACTCTGCAGTAAACCAAGTCCTCTCCCCTCCCCTACATAAAAATACAGGGAATCTTGCCGATTTACAGCCATATAAATATTGAAATGAGGCAATCAGTTTTACTTGGGATAGAACACATCAAGACACATTGAGGATGACGGACAAACAACAGACAAATGACCACAGACTGGAAGCTAAAGAAGCCTATCAACGTTGCCTCTTTCGATACAGTAGTGTTGTTTTTAATTATTTTGTTTGTGTATTCATGTCACTTCATTAATTTCTCAAGACTGGAGTAGGTGACACACAGAAGCTTCTATTAACTTTAAGAAAGATATAAAGAAGATAGCCTAATAGTCATGTCAACTCAACTCAAGCTGTTTTGATCCCGTCCTTTTGGACCTCTGACCAGTCATTTCGGCCCCAGTCTAGCAGCGGAAACATAAGCGGGTGACATGAATTGCTCCTGACCCGACAAGCGGTCTACTCGTACATTTCTAGGGCAGTATCCTAGGGAGCTATAGTAGATTCACATCAACCGTGCATTTGATGTCTAGGCCAGTCCCTTACGGCGCTCCTGATTGGCTGTTTATAACCCAATGACTGGGCTGGGAACTCTCAGTCTCTCTCGAGAGGTCACATAAGTAGGATGTATGTTCCATCTCTCCTGAGGTATACGTCTTTCAGGAGAGGTGGAACATACATCCTGCCTATGTGATCTCTCGAGAGAGACTGAGAGTTTCCAGCCCTGTCATTGGCTTATCAACAGCCAATCAGGGGCGTCGTAAGGGACTGGCCTAGACATCAAATGCACGGTCGATGTGAATCTACTATAGTACTCGTACATTTCTAGGCAGTATCCTATGGAGCTAGCTCACGAAACTTACGAATCTTTTTTCGTTTTTCTAAGTCCTTTACAGTTTAGACATCTGGTATGAGTGAATTCGATTTCAGAACAGATTGCTGTGGTTTATAATTTATAGCCTTCCTTCCCTTTGGCTGGTGCCTTGGCGTTTCCCTAGACCATTGATCATACTTAGAAAAGGTTTTCATTTTCATGCATTTAAAGAGAAGTACTAAAGCCCAAAGAAACAGTTGATAAGTCCATCACTGAATTTTAGCTGTGCATTATTCAAAAGCTTATGCCTTCCTCCCTCTCAAACGTATGGATATTTTATCAAAACATAATGAGTGGAACACACACACAGCACACGTAAATACAGAGGCTACACACACTGAGAACTCTAAAATTTCGTATTTTCTCATATTTTTTGGATGCACTGTCCGTTGAAAACTTGGAATCCAAAATTTGGGAATCAAATGAAGAAAATGTCTGTCAGTATCAGAATTCGGACCTCAGCCAAGGAGGTTAGCAGCCAGCAATGAGCGTCCACCAAGCTATTGCCTTTATATTTTGGGAGGGTGATACACTCTTACGCTTCGCGCATGATACTATGTAGAGCACCAATATTTTCAAGAATAATAAATCCTTATGTTAGTGGATTAATCATAATTGTCTATCACGCATGGGTTTTTGCTTCCTTATGATATCACGTTGAGGTTTGGACTCAATATGTTTTGTAGCTACTGATGTAGGAATGCTTTGGAGACCTGGGTTGGTTATGTTCTACAGGGCCTTAGTTGGCGGTGCAAAGTCAGAGAAATCCATTATTCGCAATGTGGATAATTAAGATCACAAGAACAAACTTGAAAACATTACATTTTCCGGTATTTTGACCCCAACTGCACTGCAAAAGGACGGGAAATGAACGGGAGAGGGTTGGGGCGGGGTGTGATGAGAAAATTTAAGTATTTGGAAAATGATGTACAGAAGATAGAAAGATTAGGGCAGACCCAACTGCAATTTGTTGCTGCACAGCCTTGTCCGAGATCAGTCTCTTTCAATTCTTTCAATCATTGGCAAATTGTGACTTATATCTATCAAACATGAAAATAAAAGTTCATGGCATGACTTGTTTTTTTAATAATATCCTATATAGAAAAAAATTACCAAATAAATCATAATTGCTAATAAGTGACCAAGTAGTTGAAATATGAGTAGTGTTTCATTACACATTTAGGTATCAAGACATGGATGAAAAGCTTGGCATTGTCATAACTACGGAAAATATTATATCTCGCACAGAGAATATTTTTCACATTACTATGCATTTGGAGACTGAATGAGACATTCATAAATTGTTTGAGGCTCATAGGAGATAGATGCAACGACCAATAAATATTACCAGGTTAGACACCGGCCTTCTTGAGCAACTGACATTATCAAGTAAAACTGAATATATATGTTTGTTTGTATGGTGTTTTTACGTTGCATGGAACCAGTGGTTATTCGGCAACGGGACCAACGGCTTTACGTGACTTCCGAACCACGTCGAGAGTGAACTTTTATCACCAGAAATACACATCTCTGACCGCTCAGTGGAATGCCCGAGAATTGAACTCGCGGCCATCGAGCTGAATATATGTGGGCGTCACTGCGCTGCTCACAGAGAACGGGGAAGAGAGACGAACTGAGGGCAGCCTCACTCATAGCCAAGGCTGGTAGGTAGTACTGTACGGTACGGAATGTTTTTCCGTACTTCGTACCTGGCTAAAATACCATACCGTACTTTTGTACCGTACCCTCAATAATTTTTACGTACCGTACAGTGCGGTAAAGATAACATACCGCAATTCCGCACCTTTATCGTACTATAAGCTAACTCAATCTACGTAAGTAAAATCTCTTCTTTATCAAAATTTCAATGTAAACAGGTGTTAATTAGCAAAGGGACTTTACATGTGCACGTCTATATATTCAGTTGCTGCAATGATAATAATGATGATGATCATAATATTAACAGTATGATTCCTCCTCAGCAGTAATTGCTAAGTAATATATACAAGCCTAAGGTAAGGAACGGTACGGAATTGGCCTATTTTTTTCCGTACCTGAACTGTATCGCACCGTACTTTGGTAAAATTATCGTACCGTAATTCCGTACCTTACACAGGCTAAATATCAGCCGTACCGTACCGAATCGTACTCTGTACCGTACCGTACCGTACTCTGTTCCGTAATGCCAGCCTTGCTCCTAGCACATTACGACGAAGACTTATCAGACATATACGAGTATAGAACGTAAGGTGTTAAAAACGCATAGAACGTAAGGTGTTAAAAACGCATAAAACGTAAGGTGTTAAAAACGCATAGTGTCAATTAACGGACAACGCACTGCAGGAATACCAGAGTACCGCAAACCTAGCGGAAACCGGTAACAGATTTTCAGTTGGCTCAAGGAAGCAAACAACCAACTGAATCTGAAATAACCGAGTGAGTGTGATGAGCTGATGAAATGGCGGAAAACCAAAGAAAAGATTGTGAAGTGAGATAGAATTTACTTATCTGGAAAAACGTATAACTCGCCAATCCAGAGAGAAGATATATAGGTATTCAGCGTAGCGTATAATGTTAGCACAAATGGTACATAAAACAAGAAGAAGAAATGTGAAGAGACTCCTGCCTCTGCCAAGATATCAATCCAGTACCCACTGACCTTCTGACAACGACAAACGTTTAAAAGAAGGGAGAGCGGCATGTCTCAGGAGTAAGTAGGAATCTTTGGCTTCCAAGTGCAAGCAAGAGGAATATAAAGTGTGTCATTTTGAGGATTTGCCAGACTCTCTGGACTGCATTTGGAAAACGAGTGTGAGGCTTCTCCACTCAAGAATATAAAGAGAGAGCGTCCTATACTATAGGTGGCTTCAAATAGCATATCACGCACCAAGCAGTGGCGTAACTATAGCGTTAGTACTACTAAAGTGGCGAAAATTAAACGCACGTATTAAGCCTTAACATTTAGCTCAATCATTTACTTTAATTCGTCAGGCTAAAACAGAAACAACACAGCAGATTTACCTCAGAACCCTCCGAGCTTTGTTAGAAGCGAATTCGCTCATTACATCTAAGTCCAACTGACTGGTCATTTCATGCTCAGAAGATGCCAAAAGTGCGCCACCCCCGGACAATGCCAACCGGGGCAGAACAACCCCCCGTCCCCCAACCTCACTTACGCCACTGGTGGGATGACGCTTATTCTCGGTGCCTTCTCAGATAGGTAAAACGAAATGCAAATAAACTATAATAGTTGCCTCAGCAGAGGGCAGAATTAAACCTATAAAAATTCAGCGTTAAAAAATATCTCACAACTCATATTAATATCAATTGCAATTTTAATATGGAAATGAAATACCGATAATGAGTAAGAAAAAGCATTAACTGCTAGAGTTAATAAGATTTCTGAAGCATAAACATGCATACATTTATCTATCTATCTATCCACACACACACACATATGGTTGATCCTGCAATGCTCTTTTAATAGCTTATGACATCTGGAATATTATTGCGCTATTTATGTATACGCGTGAGTACGCACATAGTATGTGTACACATACGAGCGTATTCACTGAAACGTGGACTATACGTTTTCTAGATTTATAGTTGACATTCAGGCGCTCGTAGCTACGAGACTGAGATCGATTCGCCTCCTATTTCTAGCTCACGTACCTTCATGATCCCTGTTGCTTTCGTCGTTATGGCAACAGATGAATGGTGAATAATGAAAGACTACAATTAACTGTTCCTCGAGAAGAACCATTAAGCAGGGAAAACTCGGACACTTCTAGATTCGGGTCACGCGATGCCTGCACGGCATTATAATGATTCGGCGCTGATTATTATCTAATAATTACCTTTAATTATTATCATTATTATTAAAGAATTTGCGAACATTCTCACCGGAACACGATATGAAACAGTCAAAACTGGCTTCCACAAAACAAGTGAACCCCCTCCCCCTGAAATCTATCTTCACGCAATGCAGTAGCCAGTGACCAGCTGATACGGTATTCACTGGGACTAATAATCATTATCAATTATTAATAATTAGTATTATGTTTTTAAAATTTGCCAACGTTCTCACCGGAAGTCTGTGAACTTGTCCGATTGGTTTCCAAAACAACTGAACCTTCTAAAACTAACTCCACCCCCCACCCCGCCCGCCCAACAAATATTTACAATCAAGCAAAGACTAGTCAGCTGATCAGGTATTCACCGGGACTGGTTATTATCATTAATTATTAATCATCATCATTATTATCTTAAGAAACTTTCATAAATTCTCACAGGGACAAGCTGGGACCTTTGTCCAACTGGCCTCCACAGAAATTTAACAGACCCCCCCGCAAAAATAAAACAAATATCATCACGCAATGCAGTAACAAGTGACCTGCTGATACGGTATAATACTGGAACTGATAACTATTATCTTTCTTTTTTCTTTCTTTCTTTGTAGGGCGTTTTTACGTTGCATGGAACCAGTGGTTATTCAGCAACGGGACCAACGGTGTTACGTGACTTCCGAACCACTTCGGGAGTGAACTTCTATCACCAGGAATACACATCTCTAACCCCTCAGTGGAATACCCGAGAATCGAACTCGCTGCCACCGAGGTGGCAGGTCAAGACCATGCCGATCACGCCACTGAGGCGCTTGATAACTATCATCAATTATAAATAGCTATTATTATTTTTAAAATTTGCCAAACTTCTCACCGAACAAGCCATGAACTTTCGCAACGGGCTTCTACAAAAACAGAACCTCCCCCCAAACCCCGCCCCCAACACACAAATATTTATCATTTACGAAATGCAGCAGCGGGCGATCAGCTGATCCGGTATTCGGCGGGACCTTCCGTTATTTGGCTCGAGCCAGTTTGGAGAAAACTTAGGCCAATGGTTCTCAACCTGGGGGGCGTCAGCAATTTCCAGGGGAGGCGCGAGCCATAAGGGAAAATGAGTAAAAAATTGATCTAATTATATTCGTTTTTCTCTTAACGATTGAGGAACTAATATTTAGAAGTTTATGAGAAAATGCAAAAGTATCGCCTTATAATGATACTTACCTGGAGTCTACTACTCTAGTTAGGCTAGTTGGGCTTACAATTTTTGTAATGATTTACCTCCCTCCCTATCCCTCGAAACTCCTTCTTTTCTCTTTTTTTTCAAGTCTGGGAGGGAATTTAACTCACGTATGCAAGGGGACCTTGGAGGGAAGACCGACTCTTAGAGGGGGCGTGGTCATATAAAGGTTGAGAACCTCTGACTTAGACCAAGACAAGGTTCGTGCGACATTCCGACCAGTGTTGCCAACCGCAGGGTAATTGCCCTACACGTAGGGTAATTTGACCAAATATTGTAGACCTTAGGGCAATATTTTTGAGTGTAGGGTTATTGTAACGATGCCTGTATCGATCAATAACTTTATCAGTATTACTTTTTAATATCACAACCTCAGAATGTTGGGTAATTTCCAGTTATTTAGGGTAATTGCTTGTCTTCTGTAGGGTGCATAGGGTAAGATGGGTTGGCATCATTGATTCCGACTTGTGAGGCGGAATGCATCGGGAGCGGGAAACATTCTGCAACAGTTACCTGTAAGCGTTTTGTTAAGATAGCTCTCAAACGTCCCCGATATTAAGGAATGTAGCAATGGAGAGAGAGAGAGAGAGAGAGAGAGAGAGAGAGAGAGAGAGAGAGTAGTAGTAGTAGTAGTAGTAGTACTAGTTATAGTAGATTCACACCAACCGTGCATATGATGTTTAGGCCAGTCCCTTTCGACGCTCCTGAGTCCTGATTAGCTGTTTATAAGTCAATCACAGCGCTGAAAACTCTCTCAGTCTCTCTCGAAAGTTCACATAGGCATGATGTATGTTCCAACTCACCTAAAAGATTCTTTTGAAAGACGTATGCCTCAGGAGATGTGGAACATACAGCCTACCTATGTGAACTTTCTCGAGAGACTGAGAGTTTCCTGCCTGTTATTGGCTTATAAACAGCCAATCCGTAGCGTCGTAAAGGACTGGACTAGACATCAGATGCGCGGTTGATGTGAATCTCCTATAGTAGACAGTCTTTCATTTACTTCGGGACAATGAAAAATGTTAATTGAGAGAGAGAGAGAGGGAGAGAGAGAGAGAGAGAGCCTGTTTCAATTCGAGTCCATGAAAACTGTCGAGAGAGAGAGAGAGAGAGAGAGACAGAGACAGAGACAGAGAGAGAGAGAGAGAGTATGTAGTAGACAACCTGTTTATTTTATTTCGGGCCAGTAAATAATGGAGAGAGAGAGAGAGAGAGAGAGAGAGAGAGAGAGAGAGAGAGGAGAGAGAGAGAGAGAGAGAGAGCGAGAGAGAGAGAGAGAGAAAATTATAAATGCCGTTTCACCTCGACCAACAAAAATTTTATGTGTATGAGAGAGAGAGAGACGAGAGATGAAGAGAGGAGAGAGAGATTATAAATGCCTGTTTCACTTCGAGCCAATAAAAATTTTTTAAGTCTTGAGAGAGAGAGAGAGAGAGAGAGAGAGAGAGAGAGAGAGAGAGAGATTTTGAAAACCCTCTTCGGTTACATTATAATACTACTAATCCCCTTAGAAGTAACCGTGTGCCCCAGATTAGTTAATTTGTTAGACTTATGCAACCAACAGGCGTCTCAAAAGCTATGGTCATCGATGATTAAACCGGATCGTTCAACTAATTCGTCACCGATTACAATGAATAAACTACGTGGCTTCAAAGGGGGTATTATATGCAATACCTTGTGTACGTGTTGGGGAGACTGTAAGACATATAGATTTGTATTCAAGAATACACTACAAATATGCATTTGCATATATATATATATATGTATATACATAAATAAAGGTTTTTGCCACGAAGGAAAAAATGAAAAGCGGTCTAGTGCGACCCTTTACTCAGGCACAGTTGTGCCTGAGTAAAGGGTAGCACTAAACAGAAAGTGCTTGGCTATCTCGCTTTTCATTTTTTCCTTCGTGGCAAAAACCTTTATTTATACATAGCACCACGTTTTATATACTTCGTGATCAAGTTATTCTTATATATATATATTATATATATATTATCATATATCTATATATATATATATTATATATATATATTATATATTACAAACACTATAGCTATACATACATATGTATGTATGTATGTATTATGTATATGTATATATAGCAATATATGCATATATATTTATGTATGTATGTATGTATGTATATGCTTCAAGCACATTTTCGTCCATAAACATCACCACAGAACCTAGAAATAACCATAATTACATCATTCGTTTTAACAAATATCAGTTTTTTCTGATCTACTTTCCACACAAAGAGCGTCATCAGCTTGACTGTCATACTTATTCCTACGACATCATGGAAAACTGATGGGAATGAGTCTCCGATATCTGCAACAAATGCATTGCAACGGTCAAATGACTTCGCTAAAACTGGATGTATACAGGGATTCTCCGGAGACGGCTATATTGATTGAAGTAGTGGCGTTGCAACTACTATGGTTACCGACACCGGGAATCCGGGGAAAGAGAAACCGATTGGATGATGAAACCAGCTCTTTTCAAGAGATCTAATTCAGTGTCATTCAGTTCCTAAGATTTTTTTTACTCATAATTTCACGCATTTAACGTTTAAAAATTTTTGCAGGTATTTTCTAAATTACCTACTATAACAAAACCATATATACTGAGCCATTGCCGATATCCCGTGCTGCGTAACCATCTAATATAAACAAATCAGTCATTCAATCATTTGAACAACTGCATGACATCTTGGAATTGCTGAAGCATTTCTCATAACTCCACACCTGTGAAAATATATATATAATCATTGTACAACTCTTCAAAGAGCGAATTTTTTTTTTAAAGACTTACTACCCA
>NC_061109.1:78559703-78652203 GCF_015104395.2 Macrobrachium nipponense
ATATATATTATATATATATATATATATATATATATATATATATATTATATAAATACATATATATATATACATGTTTATATATATATATATATATATATATATATATATATGCTATATATAAATTATATATATATTTATTTATATATATTATATATATATATATATATATATATATATATATATTAAGAGAGAGAGAGAGAGAAAGAGAAAGAGAGAGAGAGAGAGAGAATTACGTCCACTTTCCGATATAATCTTCGCTGCAGGCCACAAGCGCTGATCAAGAATGTAAGTGAATAACTGTAATGGAATTTAGTGACATTCGTTCTAATTCTATGCCTAGTATTTGCTAATCAGCGCTGGTCGTCTCGATAAATGGAATTTCTGGCCTAATTACATTAGCTATTTGAATGAGTCAGACACAGGTACATGCTGTAAATGCCACGGCATTCATGATAAGAATATTGAGTTAGGAGAGAGAGAGAGAGAGAGAGAGAGAAGGCAATCTGGTCTATATTTAGCCAATGAAAATGTCAGCGACCGAAACGAGAGAGAGAGAGAGAGAGAGAGAGAGAGAGAGAGAGAGAGAGAGAGAGAATGTACTACACTTTAGCTAAAGTTGCTCGTAATTTGTAGATTTCGTTTACTGAAAAATAACATGGCATATCTTTTTTAAAAAAATATAAAATGTTTGACAAGCAGTGGTTATGTTTAATTGAATAACGACATTTCAACATCTAGCGAGCATCCAATACTTATTTCTCTAATATTTCTTTAATTTTACACGTAAGATGGACTAAATTCTCATTTATTTTGTATACTCTTTTTGTCCCAAAAACATCCAATAAATGAAATATGAAATAATGATTTCCTTCAAAGCTCCACCACTGAAAAATGTACATCTGATCCAGTGATTTTGAGAAATCATAAATTTCGTAACTTTTCGCGTTACCGATATCAATAGCAATAATAATTCCGCGTTTCCAGCTTATACCATCCAAACATAATAGGCTGCCATGATGATTCAGATTCCGAGCGTAACAAGCAGCTTCGACGACGCTATTTTTAGCAACGTTAGCGCATTATAGGAACATTGACGAAGTCTGTCGATCAAACATTAACTTTTAAAAAAGATATATCTATGTCTATAAGTGGGAACTGGCCAACCCCCTTGAATATTGACTGGTTCAGTCAACTTCAATGACAGTCACTCACTCGTGGCTTTATCCACGAAGTACGCGTGTCGCAGTAGAGGAAGTGGCAAAGAAGGTGATATACGAATTCGAAGTCCATTCCCTAGACTCTGTATGAATTATCTACAGAAACCAATCTCGAATTCCAGCTTTGATAGTCACGGAAAGGGGTCACCTCCGCGCATAATTGAAGAAGGGTAATGTTTTTTTTCTTTCTTTCCTTGCCACGATCTGCGTCTAACGGCTGGTTTTCTAACTAGCTGGAACCGGTTTATCTGTCCATCCCCCTGTGGTGTTTTTGTATGGTAACACTGCGTCCCAGGCTTTAGATAGTTTCGCTATGTGTAAGTTTTAGGTAAATAAAAGGATATCTGGGTGTACATTTGCAACTGAAAAGTGTATTAATAACTTACTGTATGCGAATTACACCGTTAATATTCGAAATAAGATATTATTATAATTGTTGAATGTAAGCTGAATTTAACTATCTAAAGCCCGGGACGCAGTGTTACCATACAAAAACACCACAGGCGGCTGGACAGATGGAAAAAAACAGAGTATAGGCTATTTTATTAGGCACATCCAGAGTGCTGCCAACGTACGTTTAATAAGCACCAGTAACCGTAGCAACGCTATTGGCGCTTAACCTACTCTATATACTGGGGCAACGGTAGACCTTAACAGATTTGACTACGTGCAGGACCCATTTGTGTATGTAACAAAAATTGTTTTCAGCCTAACCGTCTCATTTCGAGCATTTTGGCTACTCCGCTATTTATATACATACATGTATGTACATAGTATATAGTGAGTGCGTGCGCGTTTGTTTGTGCATAGTAATTAAAGTAAACTGCATCCTGGCCCCAAGCCCTGTACCTATAATAAATTTAACTTACTTCTTGTCCTTTCTTTAATTTATTCCTTCTAATGACTTATTTTATAATATACATACAAAAGTACACACACACACGCTATATACTGTATGTATATAATATACATATAAGTATGTAATATATACACACACACATATATATATATATATATTATATATATATATATATATATATATATATATATATATATATATATATAGTGTGTGTGTGTGGACGTAATATTAAACAGCAAAAAAAAAAAAAAAAAACTTAAAAATACAAAATGTTTATTATGGACTTCAAAATTACAACCCTCATCACCGTAAAATGTAGTGAGGAAAGACAAGTAGCAACTCTGAAACAACGTTTGAAAGCGGATCATGACCCATGACTTGCAAGTCTTGTAATGAATGGAGACCTAGACGTCCATTGATTAATTTTTCCTCGTAAGGGAGGTCTTGGCGCTTGTAGCAGGGAGGGTTTCCTAATGGTCCTGTCTAGCTAAATCTCTTCTCTATATATCTATTCTAACAAGTATTTTCTTCATGGGGTTGCGGTCTAGTTTAGATATACCATGATGGATAGCAATAAGAGAGTGCCAGACAGTAGTAAAGTATTAGTTACCATGGGCACTCGCAGCATATTTTCCAAAGGGGGGCGGGCCCAAATTATAATATATATATATATATATATATATATATATATATATATATATATATATATATATTATATACTATATGCAGTGGAATTTCGATTACAATAATGTAAGTGAGCAAGATGGAAAGAAAAAAAAGTTACATTTACTTTTTTCCAATATTTCCATATAGTGCTGTTCAACTGATATCAAACATTTCTTGAAAGAATAAAGCAGTTTTATTCTTCATACATATCTTATACAATATAATAAGGATACCTTTAATTTACTTGAACTGAGAGAATGTAATGTAGAATGGAAGGAAAACAAAGTTATGTAGTTAAATATAATACATTTTTTTTCAAGTTAAACACTGTTCATTTCAAAGGGAACTGTAACCTCCTATGGTCACAGGATTTCAGTGGGGGCAAGTGCCCCCCCCTTGCCCCTACGTACGGGCGCCCATGTTGGTTACGCAGCTAGTCTATCGATCCGTAATGATTGAGAGCATTGAGTCTAGTCAGACTAGGCTAGGTGACCACCTATCAGCTCCAGACCCAATGACCCCACACTATTTCTGCAACTGCTACAGACCTGAGAAGTTTGGTGACAGCGGCAGTAAGTCACAATGATGCCCAAAAAGCCTATAGTTATATAGACAAATCGTGACCTTAAGTTAAACAACGTCTTTCTTCCAGATATTGACTTCGAAGAACTTAACGATAAGAAGGACGAGTTCTTCATCATTGACGTCAGAAGCCCTGGGGAGCTGGAGTACCAGGGGCACATACCAGGGGCTCACAACATACCACGTAAGATTTGTCACTTGCACTAAGGAATGGCATGAATGCCATTCACATCCCCATTTTTTTATTATTATTATTATTTTTTTTTTTTTTTGTATACAGGCGTTTACTTCTAAATGAACTTTAGTTAGTTTCATCATTCACTGAAGAATTTAAATATAACTGCTCCAGTAGTTTTCATTGTTGCTATATAATTTTAAATGTCTCCGTATTCATTTCTAATGAACTTAAAAGTTTTATCACTCCTGAAGCATTCAAAAGCGATTTCACTACTGAAACATTTTATTACTAATGAAGAATTTAGAATCAAATATATTTAAATTTTCGTAACCAGCATGACCTCTAGTTACGAACTACTTGACAGTTCTTAAATTTATTTGAATGTTTTAGAAATTTAAGTTTTCAAAAGCATAAAGTTAATTTCAATTCATCAAGGCGAACATAATGCGAATCTTATATTTCTAACGCATATATGGATATTTCTTATAACTTTTATTTCAGTTGCAACAATCCACATTCTTTGAATTTCTGTTGTAGAATGTTTCAATTATGTCACATTTTAAAAACTTTAATTTTCTCCCTAAGAATTTTTAGTTTCCTTCAGTTATTCAGCAATTCAAAATAATCATCGAACAGGCTGCGTTAACATTTGAAATCGATTTCAGTCACTCCCAGAATAAAGTTGATTAGTTCAAGTTACTTCAACAAAGAACTTAAAAATAACCTCCACTTATCCACAATTAAAGGATTGTCAACACTATAAAACATTGTTTGGAAACAAAGTTTTCAAATTGTTTGCAAACACTTTTTACCGTATACTTATTTTCTTTCCAGAATGGAAAACTTTTTGTGTTTATGCGTGTTATATATACATGTATAATGTATATGTTAATATGCATATATGTATGTGTATATATAAATACATATACATACATACATATATACATACTTATACTTCTATGTAATATATGTATAAGAATATATACATACCGGTATCTAATAAAAGGAGCCCATAAAAACACCAAAATATAGAGAGAAAAATATTATATTTCAGAGACTGCTGTCTCCCTCTTCAGGTAGATAAATGAGAAAAGCTTACAGAAAAGTTGGTATTTATACAAGAGATCCATCCATTCCTATTCACAAAAGTACCAGTACAGGACGTTCTTCAGTTTTTGAGGGAAAAATTATCCCCCTATTCAGATCATTTCCCATTGGCGCTTAACAAAATAATAAAGTTAGTTGAATTATGTGCATCTAATAACGTATTTTCATTCGGGGAACCATTCTATAAGCAAAAATTCGGGTGTAGTATGGGTAGTCCTTTAAGCCCTGTTTTAGCCAATCTGTACATGGAATACTTTGAAACTACAGTAATAAATGCAATAAAATCCAAAAACATGCTGTGGATGAGATAAGTAGATGATATTCTAACATTATGGGATAATAGATGGGGCAATTTTAATGAATTCCTTTCAAAATTAAATGCATAGTACCCAGCATCAAATTTAAAGTTGAATGGGAAACAGACAACAAAATTCCTTTTCTTGATTTTTAAATAATCAGAGACACGACAGAATACAAATTTACCATACACAGAAAACCAACGTTCTCACTTTCATACATTCACTACTTTAGCCATCATGACATTGCTATCAAGATAGGTGTAGCCAGCAACCTGTTCTTAAGAGCCTTACGAATTTGTTCCCCAGATTTTCTGGAAAAAGAATTTGAACTAATTCGTAAGCAACTTTCGTCTTTAAAGTATCCTGACCATATAAATGAAAAAGCAATTCACAAACCAATCGTAATTTTCTACCGACCCCCTCAAGACAAGACCAGAGATACACCCAACAATAAAATAAAAATTCCACACCTGGACAGGATTAAGACGGTGACTCAGACCCTCGGAAAATCTAACCCTTTTGCATTTACTTACCCAAATACCTTAGCCAAATCCCTGATTAACGTCCAACAAAAGACATCCCCCAAGGACACAGGCGTTTACAAAATCCCATGCCAGGACTGTGACCAATCTTACATCGGATTTACAGGAAAATCACTTCCCCAGAGATTAATACAACACAAACGGCCAGTTAGGTATGGACAACAGAACTCAGCTATTTTCAACCATACAAATGAACATAACCATAGAATAAACTGGAATTTGTCATGTATAATTTATAGCAGCAACTGCCGGTACAAGAGTCAAATGATGGAATCGGCCTTAATTAAAAAGAGGCAGGTAATGAACATCTCAAAAGGAGCATGGGATTCAGATGTGATCGACAAGATTTTCATTCAACCAACGCTCAAGAAGATTATCAGCAGGAGTGACCTAAATTGGCTTACCTGTGGATGGATCTCTTATATAAATACCACCTTTTCTGTAAACTTTTTTCATTCATCTACCTGAAGAGGGAGACAGCAGTCTCTGAAATATAGTATTTTTCTCTCTATATTTTGGTGTTTTTATGGGCCCCTTTTATTAGATGGAATTCTGTTGTAACAACATTTTTACCAGTCACATACCGGTATCTATATATATTTCATATTTACGTAAGTATGTGAACATATTTACATATGTAGATGTTTGCTAACTGTTAACAAGCAGTTTCCAAGAAACTGTTTGCAAACTTTGCTTCCAAACAATGTTTCCTAGTCGATAAATTTCTCTATTTCACAAACAATTCTAATACAGTTACAAAGAACGACCTAGACATTCAATATGATGAGATATCAAACATGAGGGGTAATGATGAACTCTAAAATATCTCCTCTGATTACAGTGTCAGAGCTGGACGAAGCTATGGCCCTGGAAGATGAAGAGTTTACAGAGAAGTATGGGTTTGAAAAGCCCAAAAAGGATGCCACAGTTATCACGTTGTCCCAAAAGGGTGGGAGAGCTAGGAAGGCGAACATAATGCGAATCTTATATTTCTAACGCATATATGAATATTTCTTATAACTTGTACTTCAGTTGCAACAATCCACATTCTTTGAATTTCTGTTGTAGAATGTTTCAATTATGTCACATTTTAAAAACTTTAATTTTCTCCCTAAGAATTTTTAGTTTCCTTCAGTTATTCAGCAATTCAAAATAATCACCGAACAGGCTGCGTTAACATTTGAAATCGATTTCAGTCACTCCCAGAATAAAGTTGATTAGTTCAAGTTACTTCAACAAAGAACTTAAAATAACCTCAGCTTATCCACAATTAAAGGATTGTCAACACTATAAAACATTGTTTGGAAACAAAGTTTTCAAATTGTTTGTAAACACTTCTTACTATATACTTGTTTTCCATCCAGAATGGAAAACTTTTTGTGTTTATGCGTGTTATATATACATGTATAATGTCTATGTTAATATGCATATTTGTATGTGTATATATAATACATATACATACATATATACACTTATACATACATACTTATATGTAATATATGTATAAGAATATATGCATACCGGTATGTATACATATTCATATTTACGTAAGTACATGTACATATTTACATATGTAGATGTTTGCTAACTGTTAACAAGCAGTTTCCAAGAAAATGTTTTCAAACAGTTTGCAAACTTTGCTTCCAAACAATGTTAGGAATTCCTAGTCGATAAATTTCTCTATTTCACAAATAATTCTAATACAGTTACAAAGAACGACCTAGACATTCAATATGATGAGATATCAAACATGAGGGGTAATGATGAACACTAAAATCTCTCCTCTGATTACAGTGTCAGAGCTGGACGAAGCTATGGCCCTGGAAGATGAAGAGTTTACAGAGAAGTATGGGTTTGAAAAGCCCAAAGAGGATGCCACAGTTATCACGTTGTGCCAGAAGGGTGGGAGAGCTAGGAAGGCTCGAGAGCTGATGGTTGCTGCAGGGTTCATAACCAGGTGAGTGGAAACATATTCGACAGGTATACGAATAACCGTCAATTAATCATAAGCTGATTGACGGCTGTGGTTAAGACTAGGGCTAACTTATACTATACTCTGTTTTTTTTTTCTCCATCTGTCCACCCACCTGTGGTGTTTGCGTATGGTAACACTGCGTCCCGGACTTTGGATAGTTACATTCAGCTCACATTCAATAATAATAACAATATCCTATTTCGAATATTAACGGTGTAATTCGCATACAATAAATTATTAAAACACTTTTCAGTTGTAAATGTACACCCAGAGCGTAACTATTTAAAGCCGGGGACGCAGGGTTACCATGCGCGATCACCACAGGCGGATGGATGGATGGAAAAAAACAGCGTATAGCAAGCTATAGGGGCGCGTCCACACTGCGGTATGACGTCATAAACACACACTTTGGTAACATTGCTCACATAATCACAAATGGGTTAAAAACAAGCTAATGGTGGATGGGCATCACTAATGGAAGTACCAATAAGTTGTGGACTTGTGTTCAACCTGTTTGTGATGTGTGCAATAAGTTGCCGACGTGCGATTATGAAACTAGCTGGGAACTTTCACAGTCTGTCCATCTTTTGATACATATTTATCTATACATGCATTCTATCTATCTATCTATCTATCTATCTATCTATCTATTATCTATCTATCTATATATATATATATATCTATATATATATATATATATATATATGTGTGTGTGTGTGTGTGTGTGTGTGTGTGTGTGTGTGTGTGTGTGTGTGTGTGTGTAATGAATCATGGAAAGGCAGTAAAACTACATAGAAAAAGATATTGTCGATCTGAGCACAAAGCTCCAAGGAAACAGGGCTTACACATGGCAAGGTAGAATGAGGAAACTGGTATAATTATTGTGCCATAACTATGGGAAATGACAAAACCACTCTAGGAGAATACCGGGTGAGTATGTCATTTAGGCATCTCTGGGCATGAGAGGAGTTGAAGAACCAAGCTTATTAGGATGAGAGTTATGAGATAAATGGAGACTGACTGGTGGAAGCGAACGACAAGTAACCATTAAAAAATGTTTCGATACGAAGAAAATGTGAACAACAGTACACTAACAACAATATGGGCCTACAAACATTATGACTGGGAATTTCATATTTTCATGCTAACTTAGTATATAATCAGGTCAGGTTGGGAAAAGTTATGATAACGGGGCTTGGAATAGTTTTGCTTGTGTCATTTTTAATATGCACGACTCCATGGCAGTATCATTACAAATTCTCCTTTACTGCTGTTTATTATAATGTTAAATGCGAATGTGCGGAAGTAAAAAAAAAAAAAATAGCGCAAATATGTTAAACCCATGTGACATGACAAATCTGATGTGCGAACTGCCGAGAACCACTTAGCCTATGCCTCTGTGACGCCTCTTGACAGCCGAACGCTACCTTAGAATTTTATGACGCAGATTATTTATCAGTCACGCATTCCAACCTCAATAATATCATGAGATCATTATCTATACTGCAAAAGAAAGTGTAAAGTCACCTATGATTGCTATAACACTCACCAACGACAAGAAAAGATACAATGCTGTTTAACTACGGGAGTCCAAAAACAGTTTATCTTGGTCACTGATCAACAACGGTGATAAAACAGCTCTCTTCACTTCAGATAAAATCTTCTAATTCCCAGTTTCATTGGCCCTTTCATTATTATTTCCAAAAAACACTGAAATACAATTGATTTGAACAATAATCACGCGCATATGATCACATGTCATTAGCAACCTAAACACACTAGTTCTTGACTTCTCGTGTCAGTTGTGTGATTATGACACTTTATTCACTGAAAAACGTTAAGTTGCCATTTTTTACCATTTTTGAACTATTGAGGGAGAGATCTCAGTTCTCCAAGTTTATTATTGGGGCATTTCTGTGTATTTTCATTCCTTAAATGTATCTTTTATACTTGAAAAGGTAGGCAATTCAATAAATATTGAAAAAGTTTTTAAAGTATTTAGAAAACTATAGTTAGCAACTCTTTACACAGGGTTTCAATTTGCCAGCTGATTGGGTCATAGAGTTTTTTCTTTAAAAGTCCCTTTTTTTATTTTTTTTTACTTCATTTGTAGTATGAAAATGGACTTTTGCAAGCTTGGGTATTGCTATGAAAAATAGATAAGAAGTATTTTGTATAAAAACAAGTAAAAAATACGCCGAAGTTTCTTCGGCGCAATCGAGTTGAATGTCTGCTGGTGGCCTCAGCCACGGCCTATAAAACTCTACCCACGGTCCATGAAACTCAGCCACGGTCCGGTGGTGGCCAATGTTGTTGATACCCACAGCACTACCAGAACCACAATTATGGGTAACTTTGACCTAAAATGAAAATAAAAAGGCTAGAGGGCTGCAGTTTGGCATGTTTGATGATTGTAGGGTGGATGATCGACATAACAATTTGCAGCCCTCTAACCTCGGTAGTTTTCAAAATCTGAGAGCGGACTGACAGACAAAGCCGGCATAATAGTTTTGTTTCACAGAAAACTAAAAAGGAGATTTTACTTGGTATGGAAAAATGCACTTCCAACACCAAGAGCTGGGACTTATGTGGTCATTCAGCGCTGAAACTGAAATTGACAATAAAAGGATTAACAGGTGTAATAGGAGGATGGCCTAGCAGTTATACTGTGAACCAACTGTTAGGAGAGGGTGGAAAGTAAGAAGAAAGAAAGTTATGAACGGAGGTACAGTGAGAGGAATTAAAGGGGCTGCAGCTAGGGGCCGAAGAGACACTGCAAGCTCCCTTAGTAATGCCTACAGTCCACGGCATGAGTCGCATTGACGGCATTACTTCCTACGGGGGTTACAATACTTAGGCTGAGGTTCACTGCAATAAGCTGATCATTTATCACATGACTTTAGGAACTTAGATGGATAGAAGCAAATTTCAAATCTTATAACAGTCTAAGTCTACAATCTCTTAGAGTATACTTCATTAGGAACACGATTAATACAGCAGAATGAAAGGTTCTATAGTATTTTTTTAAATACAACATTATTATGTAGATACATTTATTATTAAAAAAACCACACATGTATCTGTGAATACAAAGTAATTGACTTAGGCCTATAGCTATGTCTTGAATGCCTTAAGTAAATGACATTTTGTTAAATATATTCCTTCAAGACACATCATCAACACACGTCTGTGCTTTATGACAGAAATATCCCAAACAGGTTGATTACAATTCGACCGCTGACGATGAGAAACGAATCTTTGGCAAATGCTGGATAATCACTTATATGAAGCACTGGTTTGATGACTATATAAGCCGTTGACTTGCGTTTAATCCGTCTGTTGTTATGTAATAGTGACATGTTGCAGACATGTTTTGTGACATGTTGCAGATGTTTTTGCGACATGTTGCAGACATGTATTTGGGAACTATTGCAGACATGTTTTGTGACATGTTATAGACATGTTTTGAAACGCATTGCAAATGTTTTGTGACATGTTGCAGACGTATTTTGTGACATGTTGCAGACAAGTTTTTGTGACATATTGCAGACAGGTTTTGAGACATGTTGCAGACATGTTTTGCGACATGCAACAGACATGTTTTCTGACATATTGCAGACAGGTTTTGAGACATGTTGCAGACAAGTTTTTGTGACATGTAAAAGACATGTTTTTCCAACATGTTGCAGACATGTATATGTGAAATGTTGCAGACATGTTTTTGCAACATGTTGTAGAAATAAAATTGTGAAATGTTGCAGACTTTTTTGCAACATATTGCAGAAATATACTTGTGAAATGTTTCAGACATGTGTTTATGACATGTTTTCTCAGTGTGGACGCATCCTACGGCAGGCTCAGTTCGGGATCATCAACACCCAGGTTTCAATAGAGACATTCTCTCCCCTCACCCTCTCTCTCTCTCTCTATTTCTTGGTCTGAAGGAATGACAATAATGCTAAACATTATCATTTATTTTTCAGGGTCTATGGCGGTTCATTCGATGACTGGAAGGCAAACGGAGGAGAAGTGGAGTTTGGCAAGCCTTGACTCAGCTAGGAAGTCAACATGATGGTCGAGTAACGCATGGAAACCTGTCACACACTTTAAAGATTTTGATCGTTTTGAAATGTTTCCTCTTTATTCATTTTTAAGCCATTTCTCTTACTCTTATTCTTTATTTTTTCCTCTTGTACCTACTGTACGACATTCCCGCTCCCTCTTATAATTTTGAACTTATTTTCTTCTGAAAGGAGCCAAACGTTGAGTGTCATGTCGAAATGCAACTTGTTTAAGAAAAGAAATTCACTTTTTGTTTATGAACCAAGTCTGTCCGTTTTCCTCTGTGCCTGAGACAACTTAGAATTAGTTTTCCAGAAGTAGATCTTGTAAATGACACTGTTTCTGCGTTTTCCTTGTATCTCCAGTACTACATACTTGTAAAGAATAAAAAAGAAGAAACCCTCATTTGCTGGATTAGGAAGTTATTATTCGTCAATGTTTATGCTTTGTGATTGCACCAACAAATACTATCCATTCCTGTCATGAGTAGTCATTCATACACAATACAATGACTGCGATTTGCTTACTTAGAACTGAATTGGTATTAGCAGCCTCTGTACTTATACGATAGGAGATGACATCATTAATCTCAAGTGAAGGCAAAGAAACATTAAAAATAAACTCACAAATATTTCTTCGTTTTAATGTTCATTACCAGCGTTAGTAACGTTAAACTTTGACCCTTGGAGTGTGATAACGTTTTCTTCGTTATGAATAAGGTTTTTTATTATTATTATTATTTTTTTTTTTATTTTTTTTTTTTTTTGCTCTATCACAGTCCTCAATTCGACTGGGTGGTATTTATTGTGTGGGGTTCCGGGTTGCATCCTGCCTCCTTAGGAGTCCATCACTTTTCTTACTATGCGCGCCGTTTCTAGGATCACACTCTTCTGCATGAGTCCTGGAGCTACTTCAGCCTCTAGTTTTTCCAGATTCCTTTTCAGGGATCTTGGGATCGTGCCAAGTGTTCCTATGATTATGGGTACAATTTCCACTGGCATATCCCATATCCTTCTTATTTCTATTTTCAGGTCTTGATACATATCCATTTTTTCTCTTTCTTTCTCTTCAACTCTGGTGTCCCATGGTACTGCGACATCAGTGAGTGATACTTTCTTCTTGATTTTGTCAATCAACGTCACATCTGGTCTATTTGCACTATCTGTTCTGATACCATAGTCCCAGAGGATCTTTGCCTGATCGTTTTCTATCACTCCCTCAGGTTGGTGTTCGTACCACTTATTACTGCAAGGTAGCTGGTGTTTCGTGCACAGGCTCCAGTGGAGGGCTTTTGCTACTGAATAATGCCTCTTTTTGAACTAGTTCTGTGCAAGTGCCGGACATTCGCTTGCTATGTGGTTTATGGTTTCATTTTTCGTATTGCACTTCCTACATATGGGAGAGATGTTATTTCCATCTATCGTTCTTTGGACATATCTGGTTCTTAGGGCCTGATCTTGTGCCGCTGTTATTCCTTCAGTTTCCTTCTTGAGCTCTCCCCTCAGTAGCCATTGCCACGTGTCATCGCAGGCTAGTTCTTTAGTCTGTCTAATGTATTGTCCGTGGATTGGTTTGTTATGCCATTCCTCTGTTCTGCTTGTTATTCTCCTGTCTCTGTATATTTCTGGGTCTTCGTCTACTTTTATCAGTCCTTCTTCCCATGCACTCTTTAGCCACTCGTCTTCACTGGTCTTCATATATTGCCCCAGTGCTCTGTTCTCGATGTTGAAGCAGTCCTCTATGTTTAGTAGTCCCCTACCTTCTTCCTTTCGTGTTATGTATAGTCTGTCCGTATTTGCTCTTGTGTGTAGTGCTTTGTGTATTGTCATATGTTTCCTAGTTTTCTGGTCTATGTTGCGGAGTTCTACCTTCGTCCATTCCACTATCCCTGCGCTGTATCTGATTACTGGCACTGTCCATGTGTTTATGGCTTTTATCATATTTCCGGCGTTGAGTTTTGACTTGAGTATAGCCTTGAGTCTCTGCATATATTCTTTCCTGATCGTGTCCTTCATCTCTTGATGTTTTATATCCCGTCCTTCCATTATTCCCAGGTATTTTTATCCCGACTCATCTATGTGTTTGATGTTGTTCCCATCTGGTAGCTTTATCCCTTCAGTCCTTGTTACTTTGCCCATTTGTATGTTGACTAAGGCACATTTTTCTATTCCAAACTCCATCCTGATGTCCCCAGATACAATCCTTACACTATGCATTAGGGTATCTAGTTCCTTGATGCTCTTACCATACAGCTTGATGTCGTCCATGAACATCAGATGGTTAATTCTGTTGCCTCTTTTCATGAGTTGGTACCCAGCATCCATCTTCTGCAGGACTTTTGTCATGGGAATCATGGCTACTACGAAGAGTAGTGGGGACAGTGAGTCGCCCTGGAAGATCCCTCTCCTGATATTAACCTCTGATAGTCTTATTCCAGAGCTTGTAAGTATTGTATTCCAGTTGCGCATTGTATTTTTGAGGAAGCTGATGGTGTTTTCCTCTGCCCCATATATTTTCAGGCATTGTATTAGCCATGTGTGTGGTACCATGTCGAAGGCTTTCTTATAGTCTATCCATGCCATGCTTAGGTTGGTTTTCCTTCTCTTACTGTTCTTCATTACCATTTTGTCTATCAGGAGCTGGTCTTTTGTGCCCCTACACTTCCTTCTGCAGCCTTTCTGTTGGTGGGGGATGGTGTTTGTATCCTCTACTAGATTCAGGGTCTCTGTAACACGGTTTTTTGGACTTTGCTCCTTGTCAAAGCATCGGATGTAGCTGAAAGTTGACATATGTATATTTTACAACCACACACAAATTTTGTCAGCATTATCAATAACCCAAACCCGATAGTTTTAATTTTTATAGAGTAAAAATGATCTAGCCGACGCCATGGCCAATGATTACGAGCCAAGAGTCGAAAAACATTCATTACGTAAGCAAGGTAAACAAACACCTTTTGACTGAATGTTGCCCCGCCCATACACCAGACAGAAATTCCATCGGCTCTGAAACCCAAAGACTTTACGAATGGTGGAACGATACATAGATGTGGGTGGGGTATCAGTGCTAGCGTCGTAATACTACCGTAGCAGTAGTGCCGCAACAGTATAGCAGTAATATACATGAATTAAACGTTTAGACCAACTGCTGGGATCCTTGAGGATCATTTAGCACTTCTTACAACTACTCGAGAAATTAGTTTTTATAGCCAGAAGTTAAATTTTCTAATCCAACAATGCCCATGGTAGCCTTCAGTGTTATCCTGAATTATAACGGAGCCTCATGAAGTCACCATTCTGACGATAATTATTGGTGAAGGTTTAAAGCCAATATACAGCACCGGCTATTTTTTTCAGTAAATAGGTAGATAGCCAATAAATAAAAATTGCTTGACATTGGATATAGCAGTTATCAAATAAAGCTTGTCTACCATGTTTTTGGTAATTACCAACTATTCCCTACATCTTGTCAATCTGATTGTGACCTATAAGTAGACTGTAATTTCTTTGGAAACTTATTTTGGGAGTTAGACTAATAATCGAGGCGTGTTTGTATTTATTAACATATTTTGTTGGTTTGTTCATTATGACAATTATCAGTGGAGAGGTTCCAGAGTTCATAAAGGTGTACTGCTTTGCTTGTATTTAAATTTGTATGTCATTGTTGCCAGAGGTTTAGCCATCGTTACGCATAGCCAATCATCCATCGAGAAAGAGGGAAGAAATGATGTCATAAGTTACGTAACGAGTGCGTTCGAAACCTTTTCTCTGAGTAAGTTGGCCCGTCTTAAAAAAAAGGTCACTTTTACATTATAAGTACCAAATTTATTCAACCTACGTAGTGCAGAATACACTCAAAATTTATGTGTTGATATAATATGTATTCTGAATAAGCGTTATATTTATGAAATGCATAGATAACAAGTTATTGCGAAAAAACCGTGTTACAGAGGCCCTGAATCTCATAGTAGGTAGTTGTATAGCCTTTCGCTGATAATACCTGTTAGTAACTTCCACATTATTGGTAGGCAGGTGATAGGCCTGTAGTTACTGGCTATATTTCCCTTACTCTTGTCTTTCTGGACTAAGGATGTTCTTCCTGTGGTCATCCATTTGGGCGCATGGTGATTTGTGATACAATGCTGGAGTTGTTCTGCTATTCTTGGGTGTAGGGCCTTGAAGTTTTTGAACCAGTATCCATGGACTTCATCGGGACCTGGGGCTTTCCAGTTGGTCATTTTCTTTAGTTGTTGTCTGACTGTGTCTGTCGTGATGTCAGTGAATCTTTGTTTTATTCTCCCTGTTTCTTCAGCCTTGACTTCCTGGAGCCATGTTGCATGTTTGTTGTGTGATACCGGATTGCTCCAGATGTTTTCCCAGAGTCGCTTACATGGTTCGGCTCAGGAATTTCTTGATGGTTGTCTTCCCCTCTTAGTTGGCTGTATAGTCTTTTCTGGTTGGTTCCGAATAGTTTGTTCAGTTGGTATCGCTTATGCCGGTTCATGTACCGTTGGATCTTATGTGCTTTGGCCTTAAGCCTCTGTTTTACATCTTCTATTGTGTTGTTTAGTCCCCTCTCTTGTACTTTGTATTTCTGGTTCAGTTCCTCCCTTGTTTTCTTGCTTCTTAGCCTTTTTTCCGCCATCTCTTTCAGTTTACTCAAGTCCGATCTCATCACCATGATTTGTTTTTCCAGGCGCCTTTTCCAAGGAGGTTGCTGTTTTGGTTTCTGTTGGGTTGGTTGTGCTGGTGGTGTTGGTGTTCGGATCCCAATCAGTTCTGCTACTAATCTTGCTCCTGCATATGTCAAGTTATTTGTATCTGTGATATTGATAGTGTGTATTATGCCCATTATTTCATTGACCTCACTTGTTTTCTCCCTTAATTTCTTGGTGTTGTATGCTTTCATGGAGGGGATCTTTGTTCTCTCTGTACCTGACTTCATCCATTGTCTCATCTTTTCTACCCATTCCGTCCTGTCTGTTACTTCGTCGGTGTTTCTTCGTCTGTCGTTGTTTGATACCTCATCATCCCTGTCGTCTTCTGTGGCATCGTCTCTCAGTTCGTCTTCTTGTAATTCGGTGCCGTGTGTCATTTCCCTTTCCAATACCTCTCTTTCTGTTGGGGAGAGCCAGTTCTTTTTCTTTATGTTCCTTACTTGGTCTGCCAGCCTCTGCTCTGTTTGGGGGGTGTTATTCCTCTCATTCCAGATGTTGACCAACCTTCTTCTATATCCTCTTTCCGTCGGGTTGCTTCTGATGTAGCATCTATATATATTATTATTATTATTATTATTATTATTATTATTATTATTATTATTATTATTATTATTATTATTATTATTATTATTATTATTATTATTATTATTATTATTATTATTCGAATCCAGCCAAAATAAATAACATGCTGATTACTACAAGAACAGATAGTATACATAAAAGTACATAAATATAAAGTATATATTACTTAGATAAAAATCAGTCACCCTCCAAAAAAAATAGGTAAGCAGAGAATCGTAGTAAAGTAAAAGAAGAACTAGAGAAAGGAATAAAAACAGAGGTAGAGATCAAACAAATACCCTTGGTACTACATAATAAGCAATGCAAAGATAACTGGGTTTTGTGTTCATTTCTTACAAAACCACCCATGACGTAAAAGAGTGAGTCTGCTGGTAATTAAAATGGGCCACAAAGAGGCCCCCTAAAAGCTTAGTATAGGTGAGTAAATGGCCCAGGAAAAACATAAGGATTTAGAGAATTCTATGCTGAAGGAATTGCAAAAGGTCATGTTATAAATCTATCATCTCCCCACATGTAGAGACTGAGAACAGACAACTATTGAAAAGTGACATCGAAAGGAGATTCGTTGATTAACTGCTGGCTACCTGGTGTCACAGAAACCACGGCCCGCGTACAAGAAGGATTTGGAAATGATAATAAGGACCAATGAAAGCTCAAGTCAGGCTGCGTGCCAGAATTAAACTAACTCTGGGTTCAGGGAGTGAGGTGTGTCTGTGTAAGCTGTTGACACTACATGACCTTATTATGCAGCATTTGATACAGTAGTACATGAACTCTTGATGGAATATATAAAATGAATGGGATTGTATGTCTTATGGATCTTTTAGAACACGAAATGGAAACTGCAACTCTGTGAAAAAGAAAAAAAAAAGTTTGTTAACGAGAGTACACTAAGCTGTGCTTATGAGCTACAATATTTATAATATAAAATCATCGAACTATCGTGAATAAATGAAAACAATTTGAGTGTATATTAATGCTGTAATAAAACCTAAACTAGCTTTCAATGAAGGCGGTGAAAATCAGTAAAACAGGAAAATGATGAAAAGAGATTCATAAATTTGGCCGTACTACTTATTGATAAATATCTCAACAAAGCAGACCAAATTCGGATTGCAATGAAACTAAGACATTGCATTTAAGATATATATACAAATTCATTTAAAGAAATGTTTGGGCTACACATAGCGAAGTTGGAAACACTCATGAATAACTACGCAATAACAAGGCGAAAGTACTGAAACGACTGTCATAACGATCTGTCCAAATTAACTACTTATAGAAGTCTTTAGCAGTGCTTATTTATCAAGGCATACAAGCTGGTAATGAATGAATTCTCGCGTTGATTGTAAGTGAACTTCACTTTCTCTACAAGATGGCAAGAGCCATACTGTAATAGAACCGAAATGTAAGAGACTCCCTTGGTTAGCTTAACGATGAAGACAGCCCAGCAATTAGAAAGATGTGAAAAAGTTCATGCGTCTAAAAAGATCCCAAAGATATATGCCATACGTATATTACAGAAGAAAACGCTGAAAGTGGCCATACTAGTCCTTTAAATGTTCATGGACTTCAGTCTTTTCTAGAAGAACATACCCACAGACTTTACAAAAGATTTCGTTTATGGTGGAGGTAATTTGTATAAAAGTTACAAATATATGGCATTTGTATTGGTGACAAGACTCCAAGATTGAGGTTAGTACAAGAAAGGACTGTAACTCTAACTAGAAAGTTAGGAACCTAATTATTCAGGTCAAAGAATACTACTAGCTAATATAGTGTATACAAACCGCTAAATACTATATATATGCATTTTTGTAGATTTTTCATAAACAGTTCCCTGTCGCCGAAAGCGCACACATACAGTGTTATGTGTAGGTAGTATACTTACAAAATATATTTTAAAGAATCATAATTGTCACAACACTCATTGAAAATGTTAAAATGAATTTGACCTATTCTAGTAACAATTAAATCAAGGCCAATATGATTAACTTACAAAGCACACAGTGGAATTCCCCTAGCTTCTTATGAAGTAATAGTCCTAGACTTTTTAATAAAAGGGTAAAGTGGGAACCGTGACACCTATTTTGGGTAAAATCGTTCCTACCAAGGCAACAAATTGCGCATCCGAGATCATTAAGACGACAGTCTTAACTTTGATTCATTTTTATGGAGCTTCAGTGATAAAAATGAAATTATTTTGTATCATGTTACTCATCATTCAGACAATGTAATTACCGGAAAAGTAAAGAAGAAAGGATAAATATTTATACGTACGGTCCCTAAGCTCTGAGCTCTGTGATTGGTTATGGCCGTTCGCTAAGTCGCCTCTGATTGGTTATTTTTTCTTCTATCAACCCGGCCTGACTTGGCGTGTAGTGACGAACGGCATGGTCCACCGAAATCCGTCATTATGACACATTTTGCAAGTAATATATTCTATTGCAGTGGCTCTGGTAGTCTTAAGATTCTTAGCTTGTTTCATCCAACCTGATACTTTCATGGTTGGATATAGACTAGGCCAAGCTCGTTTGTTGAATAAATTCTGCTCTGCTGTCAATTTGTTAAAAAGTCGTCATTCAGGTTGGCTTAGGCGTTAATAATTTGTCCTTTGCCTTGTCAATGGTTTGTTGGGTCATTTAACTTAGATCGGATGAGTAGTTTTTCTAAGTTATAATAGAAAGGAGGCCGAGCTAGGTAGTGCTCTGAAGCCGGCATAGCCTAGCCCCTAGGTAGATGTGTTCGTCTTGGATAGTATCACGTCTTAGTTGTACATACTGGACCCCCCCCCTTCCCTTGAAATCCTAGGTTAACCCCATTTCGAAATCTTTAAGTGGAAGAAGTGTCAGCCCAGTTTTGAAGTGTTGGCTTAACTGTGGAACAGATGCAGACTTAGGTAGGGATACTGGGGTAGGTAGCTACCTACTAGGTATACTAGGTAAGTAGGTGTGAGGAATTCTCGAAAACAGGTCAAACCAAACCTTTCCTAGAATGCCCAGCTTAGTAGCTCTAGTACTGTATCCTGACCTAACCAAACCTTACCTTCGTAACCTGACATATCCTGACAACCAGACTTAGGTAGCTAGCTAGGTGGCCATGCCCCGACCTGGTGAGGGTGGGTTTTGCACCCCCCTCCCCCATGGACCAACTCAAATAACACTACTGCCTATAGGCTAGGTAGGTACCTAGTATTGGAAACAGATCGATGGGACTAAATTTATAGGAGGCAAAATTAGCAGTGACAACACTTTTCTCCATATGTGGGTAGTACCTAGTAGGGTAAACAACCGCATGAACTGGCCCAACACACTGACGGTCACGGCTGGACACCCCCCAAAAAAGTACTTAGGCTATAGGTAACGCGTCCTGACACCGGAGATGGTCATCAGTCGCGAGTTGTTGGTGAGAGATGGGGTAGATCTAGGGTACTTATCCGCGGCGGCCTAGACTAAGGCAGTTGCGGTTTTTCTATGCAGTTTTACCTACTGAACAAGAATTTTAAGTAATATTTATTCGGAGGACTGTAATTAGGGTAAACAACCGCATGGCCTGGATCAACTCACCAACGATCACGGCATGCCACCCTCCGAAAAAGTACTTATAACGCGTCCTGACACCGGAGATGGGCATCAGTCGCGACTTCTTGTTGGTGAGAGACGGAGCTAAAGACCTCTACTCTCCTTTCGAAGTAAGTATTTTCTCCAAAGTTAGAAATTAAGGACAAATTTAAAGCATTAAACAGAGGGTAGTGAAAAGGGTGTCCAACGCTGTGCAAATCTCACCAAAACTCTTTCGAAATTTTCACTTACGCTTAAATATCTTACAAGATTGATGCCATCTAGATGTTTGAGGAGTCGCTTGTGTCAACAAACTTTTCATTTCCTGTGGTAAATCCGCACACCACTTGTACCCATAGATGCTGGGGCACTTTCATCACAACAATCAGAACATGGTCCCTAACCACGACGTTTTTAAGGAAACTACTGTTTTGGTAGAAGACGACAAAGAGTGCACTAGATAATTATTTAAATAAATAGTAAAACATCAATATTTTACATATTTATGATGATTAATTTGAAAATATTCGTTAGGTATTGAAAAAGTAACTCGATTCTGACTCAAATTTAAGTAATTATTTTTCGGAATTAGAACGTTCTTTTAAGTCCTGTATTATGACGTCACGACATCTTGACTTTCGTACCTATTGCAGAACAGCTTACCAGTTATCCATGCAGATTGTTATCAGCTATTCATGTAATTGTTGTAATTGTTATAATCGTAATGTGCATATATATCTTTATTATTTACTTTTTGGATATATGAAGATGTTTTACTGCCGGATTACCGCCGTAGTGTGACGCAATCGCTTTCGGTCCTTGGGCCTCTGTCTGTTTTCGCACCATAAGAAATTAATGTGGCCGAATTTGCTATGACCAGAAAGTCGTTAAAAGTGGGAAGTTAGCATTGAGGGGCATATGTTTTTATTGAGAAAAATACAAATTTATACAATAGCTAGCTTGTAAAAAATACTTGATTACAAAAAACTTGATTGACAACTAAGCAGCATACCTACTATGGGTTTCAGAGACAGTGCAAGCAATATTTCTATAACGAACACTCGTATCAGAACGAGATTTTGCTATAGTGCATTACACCCAGTGCTGTAATTTATAAGGGTATTGTGAATCACTAATCGTAAAGAATAACGACACTTGTCCATGTACCAAGAGACAAAAACTCCATTATCCAGGAATGGATACCAACACACGTAAAAAGCTCCACCTACCCTCTCCCCCCCTCCACCGCCACCCCTGTACTTCTTCCTTACTTTGCCTTCCTTTCTCTCTCTCTCTCTCTCTCTCTCTCTCTGTTGCCAATTGGTATGTGTTCACCCTCCAAACTGGGTATAAGACTTACACAAAACGTGGAAATTGGTGAAATTAGCCTATGTATTGAAAGTATATATATAAATATTAAAGCAATTTTATCATTATTGCATTACTATGACAACTAGAATTCATGGAAACAGTTTATAATAATGCATTGACGTATGTGTGAAGCTCTACTAGTGTGGCAATGATGATTTTGCCATTCTTAGCATGGAAACATTAAAGGTTACATTTATTTCTGGCATACAGTTATTTAAAAAAAATCAAAATACTAATATAGACTTAAATCAATGAAAAGTGCTAGCAAAAAAAAAGAAAAAAAATTTATAATCCACTTATCCGTAGTCTGCTCCGCTATGGTTTTCGGCAGCCAGATGTACGACAAGGTTAGAAACATTGGATTGTAGCTACTTTAGAAATATCTGTAATTTTTCTGGGTAATTTGGTTGCAAAAAAGGGGTAATAGACATGAATTAAACATTTTTAAATAACAAAGTAAAGTTGAACTAAATACGTAATGAGTAAAGTAAACAATTGCAGTGTCGTTGTCTGCTGCTCGTAACTGTGTTTGTGGAGTGCGCGCTTAGGAACCAGGAACAGCAACGGGGTTCAAGGGCATTGTGGAGTGCATTAAGACCAAAATGTGTATAATAACAATCAAATAAGCACTGTGGAGTTTCAGTTGTGATGGCAGTAAGGATAAAACCACCGATTACAAGGTAAAAATGAATTCAGTTCAAACCATGACCCCAGCAATAACAAGTTTCTTACTTTCACTAATATAGGCAACAAAATGTTGTTTTATTGTGCTGATTACAACTGCAATCTTGAGTAAGATCAATAAACGTTACATATATACGCTAACATTGTTCAAATGAGTGCTGGGAAGGCTGGGAAAGATGGTGGATTGTCCGTGATTAGATCGGCCAGCCTGACGATAGCTGCCATATTGGATTTCAAAACTGCCTTGAAAACATATTTTACGAAGAGCGTCACATGCTTATTTTAGTTTGTATGGGGCTTTCATATATTACATTATGTTGACGAAACTTCAATCTTTTGAATGGTATGCTTAGAGTTGTAATTGTATTCTTGTTTCACCAATTAAATATCAAGTGAATAAGACCCGTCCAGCATGATGATGGTGGATCGTCCGTGATTGTTTACCCTAACCCGGTAGAGCTAGGGTACTTATCCGCGGCGGCCTAGACTATGGCAGTTGCGGTTTTTCTATGCAGTTTTACTTACTGAACAAGAATTTTTAAGTAATATTTATTCGGACGACTGTAATTAACCCCCAGGGTCCAGTACTAAACATTGCGAAATACATTGGATGGCCCAATCCCTATTGGATGTTGTATCCGCGGTTACGTTCCTTGCAGTCCGTGTGGAGTGCTTTTGTAGAAATACCAGAGACGGAACTAAAGACCTCTACTCTCCTTTTGAAGTAAGTATTTTCTCCAAAGTTAGAAATTAAGGCCAAATTTAAAGCTCTAAACAGAGGGTAATGAAAAGGGTGGCCAACTCAGTGCAAACTTCACCAAAACGCTTTTGAAATTTTTACTTACGATTAAATAGCTTAGAAGATTGACGCCATCTCGATGTTTGCGGAGTCGCTTGTGTCAACAAGCTTCCCATTTCCTGTGATAAATCCGCACACCACTTGTACCCATAGACGCTGGGGCACTTTCATCTCAACAATCGGAAAACGGTCCCTGGCCACGACGTTTTTAAGGAAACTACTGTTTTGGTAGAAGACGATGAAGCGTGTACTAGAAAAACTACCATAGTCGATCCTCTTGTAAACGGCCTAATCAGTTGTAAGTAATCGTCCAAATCAGGTCTATGTTAACAGCATATTTCCCATTTTGGACGCGCTACTGACTGCTGCACTACCTTACTAGCTAAGCTTCAAATCTTCTTTGTATCTACTCTTCGGAGCTCTTTTCAGGGCCGATTCGATCGTTCGTGACCTACGGATACACAATTTGTTCCAATACGAGTACAAACCATCGGTCCTTTACAATAGGAATGTAACTTGCGGCAGCTGGAACCGGTCGTAAGCTTCGAACAAGGGAGTTCGGTAGTTAATTGCTTGTCCAACAGTCAGCGCACCGCGCGACTGGGAGGTGAAGAACCACTTGCTTTCGGCCGCCGACGGAGACAGACGTGTTGTTCGCCTCTGCCCGCTATCGTCGTACGCTTTGTATCTTCTCAAACTTGGTTTGCTTTGTGTGTGTGGTAAAATACTGTAAGTATTGTGCTTTGTATTTTATTACTGTTGACTTTTGCTATGGATTCCCATGAGCTGGAGACGTTCCCACGCCCCCCCCATCAGCCGCAGAGTTTGCCCTGGTGTGGAGGGCCATAAGTGTGGCGCCTTCCGCTCTTTTCCAGAAGTGGATCCTCATGAATTGTGTGCTCGGTGCCGAGGGAGCAAATGCTCTCGGGCCGAGCTCTGTGATTTGTGTAATTCTTGGTGGGAGGAGCAGTGGGTGCTCTATGAGGGTAGGAGGAAGCGACGTAAGCCTGCCAGGGAGTCTTCGGAGGGTTCTCTGGCGATGCCCTTGGTCACAGACACGTCGTCTTCCTTCCTGCCGCCATCTCAGCTTATGCATATGGCTCCTTCCCCTTTGGGGGGGTTTCTCGTTCCTTCTCTTCGCCCGATCCCTCGAGCGTAGAGGAGGGGGCGAAGTACCCCGACATTCATTTGTACTCGGGGTCTTCCGTTCGTTCGGGGTGGGCTTGTCCCCCCCTCATGTGAGGGGGAACCCCTCCTACTAACCCGACCTTTGCCTCCTCAGGTGCTCCTACTGCGGGCGACGACCTTGGCCAGGTATGGTTCTCGCTGGGCCTCCAGGGGACGCCGAGCGTTCGGGGGCTGTTGCATCACCTGGCAGGTGCTGCTCTGGTCACCCATGGACCGGTGACCACCACCACCGTCCCGACCCCGGGGTATGCCGCGCCTCCTCACCTGGTGTATACCCAGCATGTTACCATGGTAACACCCTCAGCTGCGGTGCAGGCCCCGATTGTTGGTTTCCCGAGGAGGGTCGTGCCACCGCCGCCTGGGTTCGCCGCTCTTGCCTCAGCCCCCGACTTTTGGTGCCCCAAGAGTTCGCCCCTGGACCTTCCACCTGTACCCAGGATGTCATTGATTGCTGTTCCGCCTCCTGCTGTACCTGATGTTCCTGCAGTGCCTGCCGCTCCTGTCGTGCCTGCCGTGCCTGGACCATCCCCTGCCGACGTCGTTCCTGCCTGTGGTGTTGCTGCCCCAGTCGCGGGTCCTTCCGGACAGGTGCAGCCAAGCCGTGTTGCTTCGGCAATAGCCCCGGCTCCGTCCTGGATGGAGGACCTGACGTCTGTCCTGAGGAAGCTGACGAAGAAGAAGAGGAAGAGGAGGAAGATGTCATTGTCGTCTTCTTCGTCGTCGCCTGCTGCCGCCTCTTCCACTTCGACTTCCTAGGCTTCTAAGCCGAGGAAGAAGCAGCTGCTCCTCCCCCCCCCCCACCCCACCCCCCCACCCCCCACCCCCCTAAGAAGTCACCTTCGGGAACTTCTAAGGGCCCATCTCACTCCGGTGGGATGGGGGTTCTTCCGTTGGCCCTCCCGCTCCTTCGGGAGCGGGGCCTGTCTCTCCTTCCGCAAGGAAGAAGAAGACGGGGACCAGAGGGTTACTGGTACTTTCTCACCTGGTGCTAGGGGTTCTGCGGAAGACTGGCAAGAGTTGCTCAGGTGACACTCGCCAGGCCAGCGATCGCTCTTGTAGCGATTCCCAGGTAACCAGGGTTGACGCGACGGTCCCAGACCGGCCGCTGGTTGAGGCTAGGAAGAGGTCCCCTCGATCGCAGGAACCAGCCTCGGTTGGTTCCAGCGGTTCGACGCGCCATGAGGACAGGCACTGCTCCCACCGTGACAGTGGTCTCTGCAGGTCCCCTGACCGCCAATCCCATCAGGACCGGGCGGGTAGGGGGACCAGCAGCAGCTCCTCTGATGCATGGGACCGGAGCCGCTGTTCTCGGTCCAGCCGCTCTCCCCAGGAGAGCAGCGCATCCAGGCCTGCAGCTCGATCGCCACCGCGGGTTGGCGATCGCCTGCAGCCCCCCAAGCACACCGGTTCTACTGGTGAGCGAGGGGGGAGCGTCAGGTCTTCCTCTCCAATCCCTTCAACTTCCTCGGGTTACGCCGGGAAGAGCGAGGCGATCCGGAGTGATCGTAAGGAGCGCGCTCCTCATGGTCCCACCACGACGCCCTACGAACCAGGCACGGTCTTAGGACCGACCAGGTCGTATGGGCAAGTGGCAGGAGGAGACCAGGAGGGGTCTGTCGCTGTTCCTCCTCCCGAAGGAGGAGGGTCTTGAGAGGCATTCTTGTTGGAGGGATTGGACGGTCCTACTCCACAAGACGCAGTCACTCCCGAGATCCAGAGGTCGTTTGCAGAGGTTATTGCGCTGATTCGTCAGCACAACGACCTCGGGGAAGGATCGCGTCTCCCACCCTCTGAGCCCACGTCCCGGCTTGAGTTGTTCTGGGGTCCTAAGAAGGAACCCAAGACGATGGTGGTTCTGCTGCGATCGGCTCTGGCTGACTCGGTGCTGGGCCAGGTGGACTCGCTTGTCTCCGGACAGGAGGGTTCGCTGAAGTCCGGCAGGTCTTCCAAGCTACTTCCCCCGCCTCTACTGCGACAGAGGAGATTCTACTTGCCTTCAGAGGATCCTATGCCGCCCAAACAGGTTAACCCGGAGCTAGCTAGGCTAACTCCGAGGGTGTCTCTGCAGCAGCTCCTGTCGGAGAACTTGTGGTTCTCGCAGCAAGAGGCACTTGCACTGGAATCCACCGCCATGGCGGCATTCCAGGCAGTCTCCTGGTTAGACCTGTGGTCCCTCACAGTGTCTAAGGTTGCGGCCACCTCAGGAAATATTGGAGACTGACAATAATGCAAACCTTTCCCAGAACTTTGCATTAATGTCTCCGATGCCAATATTCTTCACAGCCCTTTTTCAGAGAACTTTGCATTAATGTCTCCGATGCCAATATTCTTCACAGCCCTTTTTCAGATGAGTCACGATCCGTCACTCATTTCGAAAAGGCCCAGAAGTCTGACTCTTGATCACGCAGCTCCTATACTCTGATCAAGTTGTCAGAGGCAGCAGGGCACTCCTCCTCGCTCTTACATCCAGGAGGAGTAGCCTAGGTGCGCAGAACTCCAGTCAGTTCTAGAGGCTCACGCAGATTCCTCCCACCAATCAGAGAGTCTTCCTATTGTTAAAGGACCGAAAGGTTTGTATTACATATCGGAATAAATAACAATTTGTTGAAAATTTTATTTTTCCTAACTGTACAATCCTGAGGTCCTTTAACAAATATGCCCACCTCATGCCACCCCTCAATCTGAACCTGGGCCGAAAGGCAAAGTGGAGTGTTTACATCCGGGTAGGCTAGCCTGCCCCACGGTAGTTACTGCCTAACCACATTGTTCAAGATTCAACGGCTGTAATTCCAGCTATGCCGCAAGTTACATTCCTATTGTTAAAAGGACCTCAGGTTTGTATAGTTAGGAAAAATACAATTTTCAACAAATTGTTATTTTCTAGCACTACAGGAATTCCGGGAGAGGGTGCAGGGGCATTCAGTGATTTTGATGTCAGACAACAACACAATAGTAGCTTACATAAACAAACAAGGAGGTCTAGTGTCTCGACAGTTACATGTGATGACAGTTTTTCATCAGTGGGCTGTAGAGAACATAGTAAACATCAGGGCCAGATATATTCAGGGAAAAGAAACATAGTGGCCGACAAGTTGAGCCGCAGGGATCAGATCCTGGGAATGGAGTGGTCCTTGCACCAACAAGTAGTGGACAGAATGCTCAGGTTGTGGGAAAGGCCGATCATAGACCTATTCGCAACCAGGTACAACAAAAAGTTGGGAGTGTTTTGTTTGGTAGTCCCGAATGTAGAGGCAGTAGCAGAAGATACTCTACAACACCCATGGGACAATCTGGACGTCTGCGCATTTCTTCCATTTTGTCTAATCCGTCAGGTTCTGAACAGGGTAATGCGGTCTCAGAACCTCAGAATGACTCTGGTAGCTCTGTTATGGCCAAAGGCGGAATGGTTTCCGTACCTCTTGGAACTCCTGATAGACGTGCCGAGAGAGTTACCCCCGCGGAGCAACCTGCTATGTCAGCCGCACGTGGAGAGGTACCACCGGTCGGTGAAGTCCCTATCACTTCACGGGTGAAGACTGTCGAGTATCTCTTGTGAGCGAGAGGGTTTTCGCAAAAAGCAGCAGTGCACATGGTAGGAAATATCAGAATACCAAGGAAAATGGTCAGCATACTGTGATTGGTTTCGTAGAGGGAACTTGTCTCCACTCAGTACCACTATTCAGCAATTAGCAGACTTTCTGATATATCTCAGGACAGAAAGGCATATGTCTGTGTCTGCGGTGAAGGGGTACAGGGCTGCTCTAGCCTCAGTCTTCCGCATGAAAGGTGTGGACATTTCATCTTAATGGGAGTTGGCCATGTTGATGAAGGGCTTTGAGCAGTCATGTTCACCAAAGGAACTGAAAGCCCCAGATTGGGATTTGACCATGGTACTGAGTACGTAGTCTGACAAAACCCCCCTACGAACCACTAAGGCAGTCCACAGGTAGGAGCCTGACCCTGAAGACAGTCTTCTTATTGGCCCTAGCTTCAACCAAAAGGGTGGGGGAACTACATGGCCTGTCATCTATTGTAAAGCACTCGAGAGGTTGGAAGTCAATGGCATTCGAGTTTGTGCCAGAATTCGTGGCCAAGACTCAAAACCCATCAATAGTGGACGGCAGATTTGACTCTTTTTCCATACCTTCTCTGGCAGATTTTGTAGATCATGACCAAGATGAGATGCTTCTGTGTCCCGTCAGGGTAACGAGAGTATTTAAGGAGGACAAGGCACCTCAGGCCGGGGTGCAGGAGGTTGTTCGTAAGTACAGGACAGAACAAAAAGGAAGTGTCCAGAAATACAATATCGTTTTTGCTAAGAGAAACGATCAGGAATGCCTACATGACAGAAGACAAGGGGTCAGATAGCCAGGAGAGGGCTAGGGCTCATGACATTAGAGGCTTGAGTGCTTCTTTGGCATTCAAGAAGAATATGTCTGTAGAGAGAATCCTGAAACCTGGTGTTTGGAAACACCAAACGACTTTCACTTCCTTTTATTTAAAAGACGTTGCCCATAGATCCTTGGATACCTTTTCCTTGGGTCCAGTGGTGGCGGCCTAGCAAATGGTATAGCTCATCCAGTACCCCTGGCGGGTCAGTTTGTGTACAGTCTAAGATGAAGGTATGAAAGTAGAATGAATGGGATGACGGGTCTTTTTTCTTTACTACTTTCTTTCTACTCCTTTACCTACGGGCAGTATGAAGGAGAGTACCATCATGAGCTGGAATGGACTAGATGCAGGTGAGGTGGTCAGCCATACTGTAAAGTTATGTTAGAGTATAGTATACTTTTCAGTAGCAACACACCCCTCTCTGTAATAAGGAATGGAGGGGTGATGGTAGATCCAGATACAAGGGACAAGAGTGGTTTATGAGAATGAAGGGTCCTCTATTTCCCCATAGTTTATAAACCATGGCATGGTACCAGCACCCAGTGAGGGAAACCAATAGATTTCCTTATATCTTTGGTTTAAAGGTTTATAGTCCATTCTCTTAGAATACTCCTAATATTTGGAAATGGATTTAGGTGGCAAACTCCCAGTCAGTTAGAGACTTACCTCCCTCCAATAAGTAAGTCTATCCTAATGTTAAGACTGAAGGTTTATTTAGTATATGAACAAATGACAAATTTGTAACTAATTTGTATTTTTATACATTCAACTTCCCTGCCAGATATATACTTAGCTATAGACTCCGTCGTCTCCGACAGAATTTCAAATTTCGCGGCACACGCTACCGGTAGGTCAGGTGATCTACCGCCCTGCCCTGGGTGGCAGGACTAGGAACCATTCCCGTTTTCTAATCAGAATTCTTCTGTCGTCCGAGCCATCAACATTGTTGTTGGTTCCTCTCGATTGGTTTTTCTTTTTTCACCGGCAATTGATCTTCTTGACCGACTTTTGGTGACGTATCTGGATTGTTGGATTGGCATACGCTTTTGTGGACTGTTTTGGGGACTTGATTTTGGATTTTTCTTTAAAAATGTCTGACTCTGGAATGGTTGTGAGACGTTGTGTGAATGTAGGCTGTAAGGTGAGGTTGCCGAAAGCTTCGGTAGACCCTCACACTGTATGCAAGGGTTGCAGGGAGTATGAATGTTCTTTTACTAATACTTGCAAGGAATGTGAGAATTTGAGTGAGAACGAATGGAAGAATCTACTAATTATTTAAAAAAGTTAGAGAGAGAAAGAGTGAGGAAGGCTTCTTATAGAAGTTTAAGTAGTTCGAGATCTGAACTAATTCCTAGCTTGGGATCTTCCCCAAGGGTAAGTATTGCTACTTCTCCTTCCTTTGCAGCCCCTTCTCCTATTGCAGAACCTGTAGATTCAGCGAAAGAACTTGCGGATCTAAAAGCAGCCTTCAAGTTGATGGAAAACAAAATGGCTGCCATACAATGGTAAGGGGCTTAGGCGATTATTCAGTGGACAGTGATGATGAGAGTCCCGAGTGGTAGTGGAGGGGGCATCTGGTCGCTCAGCAACGCTCCTAGGTCTAGACCTCTTCCAAGCTCACATGCCCAGAGGAGAAGGAATGTCGAAAACCGAAAAGGAGGTTGTGGAGGAATCCCCACCGATCAGGTGTCCCTTCGACGGTTTCTGTGACACCCCAGACTGCCAAGGATCGCTATTGTAAAAAGCGTCCCTGCGTGAGTGTTTTTCGTCGTCGGATCTTCATCTCCGAGACGTGATTGGAGGGATTCAGATCGATCTCGACCTCTCAAGAGGAGTTTGGAAGGCTCCGACGATTGATTCGAGCCCAAAAAACTTTTCCTGAGGAGTCTCCTTCGGGAGTTAAGAAGGCAAGAAGAGCCATTCTTTCAACCAGAGTGAGAAGGAGTCAGGAGGTGGAGGCTATGGACTCCTCCCTCCTCCCGAAGAGGATAAAGAGGAGGTTACGAAGAGGTTCATGATGGCTATGCAAGAGCAGATTTCGTCTTTTGTAGGAGTTCTGTCAAAGGAGCCTCCTAGAAGGAAAGACTTCCCTTCCGATCAAAAGATCCTCCAGACGTATGGAGGTATCTGCCGCCAGGATCAATGCTCCTACTCGAGTGAGGTTTCTGTACGAACCTGGATGGAACCTATCAGACGTCTGGCACCGGCCAGGAGTGAGGAGTCACCCAGGAGGCAGGAGCCAAGAGCCAGGAGTGAGGAGTCAACCAGGAGGCAGGAGCCAAGAGCCAGGAGTGTGGAGTCATCCAGGCAGGAGGCAGGAGCCAGGAGGCAAGAGCCAGGAGGCAAGAGGCAGGAGTCTAGAGCCAAGAGGCAGGAGCCAGGAGCCAAGACGGCAGGAGTCAGGAGGCAGGAGCCAGGAGTCGGAGTCAGGAGGCAGGAGTCCGGAGTCAGGAGGCAGGAGGAGTCAGGAGGCAGCAGGATGCAGGAGTCAGGAGGCCAGGAGGAGTCAGGAGGCAAGAGTCAGAGCCAGGAGGCAGGAGTCGGAGACTCGTTCCTGGAATTTATGACTCTTCTCCAAATAGGAGCTCCTCTTCTTCAGATCGTAGGAGGTCTTGGAAGGACTCTCCCTCCAAACGTGAGCTTTCTCCTTCGTCTGATCGAGGTTTAGACGATTTGTCTGATGACGAACCTCCTGCAAATGAGGGACTCTCGAGTTATAAGGTCTTAGCCTCATTACTGCTACAAGAGTTTGGAGACTCTCTTAGTCCGGCGGCTCCTCCTTCTCCTCGTTCTCTCTTTTCGAGCTCGGCTACGGCAAAATCTTCGGCCTTTCTGAAAATGAAGCCTGCAATATCTATGAAGAAGGCACTCCATTCTTTAGATTCTTGGATGGACAAGAAGAAAGAGTTGGGAAAGACGGTATTCTGCATGCCTCCTTCCAAACTACATGGAAAGAGAGGTATTTGGCATGGGACAGGAGAGACTATGGGTCTTTCTCTGCCTGCCTCGGCAGATGCGGACTTTTCCAATTTAGTGGAGGCCTCTAGACGTCACTCCTTAGGATCGGTCAGATCGACGTGGAGCACTTCGGAGTTGAACCACTTTCTAAAGGGACTTTTTGTCACTTTAGAGGTGTTCGACTTTCTGGATTGGTCACTCGGAGTTCTGGCCAACAAATCTAAAGATCCGGAGTTTCTTAAAAACCCAGAGATTCTCCATAGCGTCCTGTCTTGCATGGACAAGGCAGTACAGGACGGTTCGGGAGAAGTGGCTTCCCTTTTGGTGCTGGTCTCCTGAAGAAGAGATCAGTATATGGATCCCTATATCAAAAAGGGTTTCTACCGAGCCAGAGGACTGCTTTATTGTTCGCCCCTCTGTCGGATCATCTGTTTCCTTCTCAGTTAGTGAAGGATATATCTCGCTCGCTAACTGAGAAGGCGACACAGGACCTACTAACACAAACGTCCAAGAAAGGACGCCCTGTAGTGTCGGCGATTAAGAAGGACTCTCGTCCTCCTCAGCAGCCCTTTTGTGGAGGTGCAGCGGCTCGTCCCCCTGCCAGAAAGAAGAGCTCTGACAAGAGAGGAAGGTCTTCCTTTAGGCCTTTCAAGAAAACCAAATGACTTGTTGCTCCTTCAAGCACCAGTGGGCGCCAGACTCCTGAACTTTGCTTTGCAGGAGTATGGGCAAAAAGGGGAGCCGACCCTTGGTCAGTGTCGGTCCTAAAGAAAGGATATGTAATCCCCTTCGAGGACAGCCCTCCCCTAACATCTACGCCTCGGGAACTGTCAGCGAGGTACAGAGAACCTGTAATGAGAAAGACTCTCCTTCAAATGGTGGAACAAATGTGGGAAAAGGAGGCCATCGAACTTGTGCAGGATCCACACTCCCCGGGATTTTACAATCGCCTTTTTCTAGTACCAAAGGCATCGGGGGGGTGGAGACCAGTTCTGGACGTAAGCGCTCTGATCGCTTTGTTCAGAAAAAGAAGTTTCGCATGGAAACGTCCGCTTCAGTAATGTCGGCTCTTCGTCCAGGAGATTGGATGGTCTCTCTGGACTTGCAAGATCCGTATTTCCACGTTCCCATTCACCATTTGTCAAAGAAATATCTTCGTTTGTAATAGGAGACAAGATTTTTCAATTCAGGGCTCTGTGCTTCGGTCTGTCTACAGCTCCGCAAGTATTCACCAACCTGATGGCGAATGTGGCAAGATGGCTTCACCTAGAGGGAATAAACATCTCCCTCTACTTGGACGACTGGCTGATCAGGGCCAAGTCGGAGATTCAGTGCTTGGAGGACTTATCAGTAACAAGGAACATGATAGAATCGCTGGGATTACTCGTGAACCTCGAGAAGTCGCAGCTGATCCCCAGCCAGAGCTTGGTCTATCTGGGGATTCAGATGGATTCTCGGGGTTTTCGAGTATTTCCTTCGCGAGAAAGAATCACTCGAGGTTTGTCGAAAATCTCGAGCTTCTTAGAGAGAAAGAACAGTTCAGCGAGGGATTATCTGAGCCTTTTAGGGACCCTGTCCTCACTAGAAAAGTTCATTTCTCTCTGGGGAGGCTTCACCTTCGCCCTCTTCAGTTTTTCCTGAAAGGGGTGTGGAGTTGGAAGACGGGACAACTCTCGGACATCTTCCCGCTTCCACAAGAGGTAAAAGATCATTTGAAGTGGTGGATCCTTCCTCTTCAAAAGAACGAAGGCGTATCGCTTGCCCTGCAGAACCCAGAAGTGTTATTTTCCGACGCTTCGGAGTCGGGATGGGGAGCGATGCTAGGAGCAAGAGAGGTGTCAGGCACCTGGACAAAGGAACAGGTGTCCTGGCACATCAATTGCAAAGAACTAGTGGCCATACACCTAGCCTTAAAGTTCTTCGAAGAGATAGTCAGAGGCGGGGTGATACAGATAAACTCGGACAACACCACGGCTCTGGCTTACATACGCAAGCAAGGAGGCACGCACTCTTTCTCCCTCTTTCAGTTAACAAGACACCTGTTAACCTGGACAGAAGAAAGAGGCATAAAAAACTCTCCTCACAAGATTTGTTCAAGGGATAAAGAATGTGAGAGCGGACAGACTGAGCAGGAGGAATCAGGTCCTTCCCACAGAATGGACTCTACACGAAGAAGTGTGTCGAAGTCTTTGGTCCCTGTGGGGGAGACCTCACATAGACCTGTTTGCGACGTTCCTCTCCAAAAGAATAGAGATCTTTTGCTCTCTAGTGGAAGATCCGAGAGCCTTCGCAATAGACGCGTTTCTCCTGGATTGGTCGGGTGTGGACGCTTACGGCCTTTCCCCCGTTCAAGATCCTGGGGAAGTGCTCAGGAAGTTCGTAGCGTCAAAGAACACGAAGTTGACACTAATAGCCCATTTTGGCAGCCCAGGAATTATTGGTTCAACGGAGGGTACTGGAGTGGATAGTGGACTTCCCCAGATCTCTTCCAAACAGACCAGATCTACTCAGACAACCCCACTTCGAGAGGTTTCATCACAACCTCCCAGGTCTCGCTCTGACTGCCTTTCGACTATCGAAAGACTTGTCAGAGCGAGGGGCTTTTCTCGCAAGGATGCGGGCTCTATCGCTAGAGCCCGCAGAGCTTCGACGAGAAGAGTATACCATCGAAGTGGGAAGTCTTTAGGAGGTGGTGTAAGAGTCAGAAGCTGTCCTCCTCCAGTACCTTTATAGTGAATATTGCCGATTTCCTCCTCTTTCTGAGAGAGGAATCACACCTTTCTGTCTCAACAATAAAGGGATACAGAAGCATGCTGTCTTCAGTATTTAGAAATCGAGGGCTAGATATTGCAGACAACAAAGATCTACACGATCTAATTAGATCCTTTGAAACTTCAAAAGCAGCAACTCCTAGAACACCTAGTTTGGAATCTGGACGTGGTCCTGAAATTCCTTTCATCGGATAAATTCGAGCCTTTACATCTGGCTTCCTTCCGCGACGTCACTAGGAAATGCTTATTCCTGTTGTCTCTCGCTACAGCCAAGAGGACGAGCGAATTGCACGCTCTAGATTCCAAAGTGGGGTTCAAAGGAGATGCTGCCATCTGTTCGTTCCAGACAATGTTTCTGGCGAAGAACGAAAACCCGTCAAAACCTTGGCCCAGAAGCTTTGAAGTAAAAGGTCTATCTAACCTCGTAGGCAGAGAGATAGAGAGGTCTCTCTGTCCAGTGAGAGCTCTTAAATTTTATTTAGAGAGGAAGAGACAGATGGGAGCTTGTCAACAAGGTGTTTGGTGTGCGGTGAAGAACCCCAAAAGACTCATGTCCAAGAACGCCTTGGCTTTTCTTTGTGAGAAGCGTAATTACGGACGCTCACAAGAACTGCTCGGAGGAATCCTTCGGTCTTCTAAAGGTCAAGACCCATGAGGTGAGAGCAGTAGCAACGTCCTTGGCGTTCCAAAAGAATATGTCTCTTAAAAATATCATTGAGACTACATATTGGAGGTTCAATTCAGTGTTTGCGTCTCATTATCTGAAGGATGTGAGAGTGACCTATGAGAAGTGCTTCTCTCTAGGTCCATTTGTATCAGCAGATACAGTGCTGGGTCTTGGAGCAAAGACTGATCCTTAAATATTGTGTTTTTATCGTACATAAACCCTCTTGTCAGATATGTGCTTGGTTTTCTATTAGCAAGCTCACTGATGTCGCACCCGGGAGCCATAGTGTCATTGCTGGTAGGGGATCAAGGGTATGTATGGCTAGTCGGGGAGTACAAAAATTTTTTTTGTATATTTTGTAAATGAAAGTGTAATTATGTTTCGAGTTTTTGGTTGTTTGTAAGGAGTTCGGGGATGACTCCTTGCAATCTTAGAACTAACATGGATGTTAGGATCAGGTGATCGGGATCGGTGTTGTGCTCCTTGAACAAGGTGTATTGTCATGTTAGTGGAATAGCACCCAATGACAAAGGCCTTTAGGCTCTGCCGAGTAAGTGGATATGACCCATTGGCAGACCCACAAGAACTCTTAGCCATAGATCAATATCTCGCTGAGGCTCTTGAGGCTAAGCAGACTCCAAGGCAGTACCGCCTGCGAAGTCTTCAGCCTAATAAGGTAGGAACCAAGGTTTATTAATACCTACAACATATGTTGTTTACCTGTCTATTTCAGTAGTTAGCTGTCTCTTACCCACCACCAATGGGTGCTAATCAGCTAAGTATATATCTGGCAGGGAAGTTGAATGTATAAAAATGATATTGTCATGTTACAATAAAGTTTTATACATACTTACCTGACAGATATATACGATTAATGGCCCACCCAGCCTCCCCGCAGGAGACAGGTGGAAGAGAAGAATTCTGATTAGAAAACGGGAATGGTTCCTAGTCCTGCCACCCAGGGCAGGGCGGTAGATCACCTGACCTACCGGTAGCGTGTGCCGCGAAATTTGAAATTCTGTCGGAGACGACGGAGTCTATAGCTAAGTATATATCTGTCAGGTAAGTATGTATAAAACTTTATTGTAACATGACAATATCATTTTTCATAACTAACAAATCTGAGGTCTTAACAGTTAAAGGCCCACCTCGAACCACCCCTCTAGCAGTCTAACTGGGTTAGAAGTATAACTGGGGGGTCAGTCACACGAACCGAGGGCCTGGTATAGATGCCAATAGTCCCTGGATCGCACAAGTTTAATTTTAATTCTACCGCTTTCCAGCTTGGTGCTAGTAAATCCTAATGTTAAGACCTCAGGTTTGTTAGTTATGACAAATACAAATTAGTTACAAATTTGTCATATTGAGATGGGTTTTAAAATTTTATTGCAATAGCTAATCATAATTTTTTAATTTTTTATTGCAGTTCATGATTCAAACGGCTTGCACTTTGGTGATGGAGCACCAAATTTTGGAAAGAATTCCACTGGATTTGATGGCTTCGAAGGCAAAATAAAAGCCTTTTCATTTAGTGACAATGGACAGAGATGTGGATGGATTGTTGATGGACAGTAAGTACCAAGATTCTATTTGCAGTACAGTATAAACTTTAGTTTATTGTATTTAGTGTAGGTATTCATAAATTTATTTTCTATTTGTTTTCTCCAGGTGTTAGTGGGAGGACCATTCAAGTCTTTCATTGAAAAAATATTTTGAGCTTACATGTGATATTTTATTAAATGACTATTTCAAAATAAAATTATTTACTTTTCCCCATGTTAGAGATGGATGCTTTTTTTTTTTTTATTATTCCTTGTTGTACATTTCTAGCCACACTAAGGTATAGCCTATACAGACTTATTTATTCTACTGCCTGAGTTGGCCTCTTGTCCCCTTTTTTGTGTGTGTGGTTCCATTGATGTGCACTTGGTTTTGTTAACTTTAACTGCTAAAATTTAGAATTTCTCGCATATTATTCTCATTATTATACTTTGAGGTAGTAATTCATCAAACCGAGTAATCATCAAAGAGAAACTGTAATGATACTTCCAGTTAAGGTGAGGAAGTTAGGTTCAGTGTGAGGCAATTCTAAACAGCCATGACCCCAGATTATGTACAAGTGTTTGTGGAAGTTAGTAGCATTAGTTTTTGTACATGAACTTTCCTGTCAGATATATACTTAGCTATACGTCTCTGACGTCACGACAGAATTCAAAACTCGCGGCACACGCGACAGGTAGGTCAGGTGATCTACCTTACCCGCCGCTGGGTGGCGGCTGTAAGAACCAATCTCCCTTTCCAGCCAGAATTTTTCTGTCGCCGGTGACGACTACACCTGTGGTTGTTACCTCCTGACAGCTTTATTCAATTCTCGTTGCCGTGGATTTATTTGGACTGACTTTCGGTGAAGTACCTGATCTTGTTGGCTTGGCATACGCATTTGTGGATTGTTTTTGGATATTGATTTGGATTTTTCTTTGATTTCGAGATGTCTGAGTTAGAGGTTAAGAAATCTTCTATGTTTAGGGTGTGCTCTATGGATGAATGCAAGGTGAGACTACCGAAAGCTACGGTAGATCCTCACACAGTTTGCTTTAAATGTAGAGGGAAAGAATGTTCTTTTGTTAACCCGTGTAATGAGTGTGAGAAGTTGGATGAGGGTGAATGGAAGGCTCTTTCTTCCTACTTGAGGAAGTTAGAGAAAGACAGGGTGAGAAAGGCTTCGTCTAGGAGTTCTAGTAAGTCTCGTATTAGCGAGGTAGAAGAAAATCCTGTTGTAGCATTAGAACCTTCTCCAGTTTCAGCTCCTGCGCCCTGCATCGAACCTAAGGATACGACTACGGAAGTGGCAACCATGAGAGCCACGATCCTTAGCATGGAAAAGAAGATTCGTTCGTTGCAAGGTAAGAGTAGTGAAGGTGAATTGTGTAGTGACCCCAGTGCAGTGGAGGGTGCGTCTGATCAGCTCCTTAATGCTTCCAGGCCTAGACCTCTTCCCAGACTCCCAGTCCCAGTGGAGGAGGAAAGTCAACAGCCGCAGGAAGGTTATTGGGAGAACTCCCACCGATCAGGCGTCCCCTCGGTAGATCCTGATGCTCGTACCCAGGCTGCCCTTGTTCGCGCGAAAAGAATTAGGTATTGCGCCAATGCTTCTCTTCTTCTTCCTCACCTTCGCCTAGAAGAGGATGGAGCGCCTCGGATTCTTCGCGACCGCTGAAGAGAGCCTGGAAGGCTCCTGGTTACCTTTCCTTTCCAGCCCGGAAGTTTTTCCAGAAGAGCCGGAAGTAGAGATCAAGAAACCCAGGAGGGAGCAGGAGTTCTCGCCTCATAGTAGGCTTCGAGACCTCTTCTCCGGTGGAGGATTTTGCAAGATCTCCAGCTCGAATTCTTGCTGGACTGCAAGCGCAGATTTCGGCGCTGGCGGGCTCCTTGGCAGGAGGAACGCGTCGGAAAGACTCTCTCTCCCTGTCAAGAAGTCTAGGATTCCTTCGCCTGTGTTACCGTCTCAGTCAGAGTCGGTTCTCTCTCCTGTATCAGCGGATGGAAGGAGGCGCTCTTCCCTCGGCAGGCGCTTGTCGTCTTCCAGGCGTCAATCGCCCAAGAAGTTTTCTCCTGGTGACTACATCTCTCCAGTAGGAAGGGATCTAGCGCCTAGTAGGCGGTCGTCTAAAGACAGGCGTACAGCCTCGTCTTCTCGCTCATTTCCGAAGATCCTTCATTCTCCGGATAAGAGAGCCTACTCTTTGATGGATTCGTCAAGAGACAGGATCTCGCCTTTTGTTAGGCGCCTTGAGCCTAGTAGGCGCTACTCCCCAAGTAGACGCTCTCCCGCTCCCAAGCGTGGTGCGGAGGATAGGCGCTTTTCTCCTGATAGCGCGGCTCTCCTTTTAGCCGCTCTGTTCAGGACAGGCGTGTAGAGCCTGAAAGATATGTCTCTTCTGGGAGACTACCTTTTGAAGAGACACACAAGTCTGGATCGAAGTTTGTGGAGCATGGTAGACGCCGGTCTCCTAGTAGGCGACCATCTCCAGGGTTTCGCTCTCCTGTAAGTAGGCGCCAAGAGCCTAGTAGGCGTTCGCCTCATGGTAGGCGCAGCTCGCCTGGCAGCCACTCTCCTTTGAACAGGCGCATGGATCCTGAGAAGCGCCTTGAGCATAGTAGGCTCTCCTCTCCTAGCAGGCGCTCCCCTTTGGAAGCCCGGAATTCTAGGAGTAGGATTAAGGATCAAAGAGCACGCACTCATCAGAGTAGGAAGGACTCATTCGAGAGGAGCTCTCCAGAAACTTTGGCTTCCCCTGATAGGCGCCAGTCTGCTACTAGACACTCTCTGGACAGGCGCACTTCTTTAGAGAAGGCTAACTGCCCTCGTAAAGAAGCGGAGGGTTCTTCAGTGGATGAAGTTGAACCTTCAGAAGAGGATTTGGTGAAGGACTCGTCAGTTTCGTCCTATAAGATCCTTACAGATCTCCTTCTTCAAGAGTTTGGAGACTCCCTTACTCCCGTCGCTCCTCCGTCTCCTCTCTCTTTATTCTCGACTTCGAAGAAGACGAAAGTTTCCTCTTGTGTGAGGATGAAGCCAACCATCTCAATGAAGAAGGCTTTGAGAGGTTTGGTGATTGGCTGCTTTCTAAGGAAGAGAAAAGGGAAGACTGTGTTTTCTTTCCCTCCTTCCAAGCTTACGGGCAGACTGGGTATTTTGGTACGAGTCTGGAGAACCCCTAGGCCTGGGTCTTCCTTCATCGGCGGATGCGGACTTCTCTTCTCTGGTAGATGCAGCACGACGCTCGGCTCTTTTGTCTGCTAAGACTACCTGGGCTATGAACGAGCTTGACCACCTGCTGAAGGGAATGTTTAGAGTCTTGGAAGTCTTCAACTTCCTTGACTGGTCTTTGGGGGTCTTGGCTAAGAAGACTCAGAACCCGGATGCTATTTCGCCAGAAGATCTCAACAGTGTTCTAACGTGCATTGATAAAGCAGTTAGAGATGGATCGAGCGAAATAGCCTCCCTGTTTGGAGCAGGGATCCTTAAGAAGAGATAAGTCTTCTGCTCTTTTCTGACTAAGTCTGTTTCGCAGGCCCAAAGAGCCTCTCTTCTGTATTCGCAGCTCTCGCCTCTGCTATTTCCGAAGAAGATAATACAGGACATCTCAGGATCTATCTCTGCGAAGGCGACTCAGGACATGCTCGCGCAGTCGGCACGGAAGCCTAGGACCTCCTTCCAGACGAAGATGAAGAAGGAGACTCCAGCTAGACAGGAGCCCTTTCGAGGGGGCCCTCCTTCTAGAGCCTCTACCTCGAGAGGTAATAGACCTTTCAAGAGAGGTAGATCCTTCTGACGCTCTGTCAGAGCTAAGAAGTAGGGAAGTAGTCCTCCAAACACCAGTAGGTGCCAGACTTCTAAGATTCTCGGAAGCCTGGGCAAAGAGAGGAGCGGACAACTGGTCCCTCTCGATTATCCGGAAAGGATATCTGATTCCCTTTATGGAAAGACCACCGTTGACAACGACTCCGAGGAGTTGGTGGCCAGGTACAGGATCCCATCATGAGCCTTGCTTTAACACAAGCAGTGGAACAAATGTTCGAGAAAGAGGCTATAGAGCTAGTGAGCGACCCTTGCTCAGCGGGCTTTTACAACGCCTTTTTCTAGTTCCAAAAGCCTCAGGAGGATGGAGACCGGTTCTGGATGTAAGCGCCCTGAATTTCTTTGTAGAAAAGAGGAAGTTCGCCATGGAGACGACATCCTCAGTGTTGGCGGCCCTTCGGCCAGGGGACTGGATGGTGTCCCTAGATCTTCAGGACGCTTACTTCCATGTGCCTATCCATCCTTCTTCAAGGAAATACCTCAGGTTCATGATGGGAGGAAGGATATTCCAGTTCAGGGCTTTGTGCTTCGGCCTTTCAACAGCCCCTCAGGTCTTCACAGGACTAATGAAAAATGTAGCAAGATGGCTACATTTGGAGGGAGTCAGAGTGTCCCTTTACTTGGACGACTGGCTAATCAGAGCCAAGTCGCAGAAAAGATGTTTGGAGGACCTACAAAAGACCCTTTTCATGGCAAGTTCTCTGGGACTGGGACTGTGAACTTTCAAAGTCTCAGTTGATCCCCAGTCAAGATCGTATCTATCTGGGATTCGGATGCTTCTCTGGATTTTCGGGCTTTTCCGTCTCCAGAACGGATAGCCCGAGGATCAGAGAAAGTCAAAGCCTTCCTAGAGAAAGAAGTATGCACAGCGAGGGAGTGGATGAGTTTGTTGGGGACACTCTCCTCGTTGGAGCAATTCCTTTCTCTAGGAAGGTTGCACCTCAGACCTCTCCAGTTCTTTCTACATCGAAACTGGAGGTGTCGTTCGCAAAACCTAGAGTTTCTCCTTCGAGATCTCAAGGGAAATCAAGAAGGACCTCTCTTGGTGGGCCAATCCTCTCAGGTTTGCAGAAGGGATGTCCCTTCACATTCCGAACCCCAACCAAGTGTTGTATTCCGACGCCTCGGAAACAGGTTGGGGAGCAACGCTCGGCTCAAGAGAAGTGTCAGGCACCTGGAAGAAGGAACAGGTGACCTGGCACATCAACAAGAAGGAGCTGATGGCTTTTGGTTTGGCTAGCTTTGAAAGCTTTCGAGCCCCACGTCCTAACTTCAGCAGTACAGATCAACTCGGACAACACCACGGCCCTGGCTTACATCAGGAAGCAGGGGGGGACTCACTCTTTCTCCCTGTACGAGACAGCAAAAGAACTTCTGCTTTGGGCAGAGCAAAGGAAGATTTGTCTCCTTACCCATGTTCGTACAGGGAGAAAAGAACGTCAGAGCGACCTCCTAAGCAGGAAAGATCAAGTCCTGCCTGCAGAGTGGACTCTTCACGAGGATGTTTGCCAGGACCTGTGGGAAGCTTTGGGGCAAGCCTCATATAGACCTCTTCGCCACAGCCAAGAATGCGAGGATAGCCACTACTACTGCTCTCCGATATCGGACCCGAGGGCAGTGTCGATAGACGCGTTTCTACTAGATTGGAAGGGTCTAGACAGTATGCTTTTCCTCCATTCAAGATACTGGGAGAGACTCTAAAGAAATTTGCAGAATCGGAGGCAGCAAGGATGACGCTGGTAGACCCCCGTTCTGGCCCGCACAAGTATGGTTCACAGAGGTAACTGGAATGGTTAATAGATACTTCCGAGAAAACATTACCACAGAGGATCGATCTGCTCAGACAACCCCACTTCGAGAGGTATCACCAAAAACCTTCCCCGCTCTAGATCTGACTGGCTTCAGACTGTCAAAAGTTTGGTCAGAACGAGAGGCTTTTCTGCAAGAGTTGCAACGGCTATCGCAGCAGCAAGAAGCCTTCTACCCTTAGAGTCGACCAATCGAAGTGGACGTCTTTCGGCGATGGTGTAGGAACCATCACTTTTCCTCTTCCAGTACCTCTGTGACCCAAATAGCAGACTTCTTACTTTTCCTTAGGGAAGAAAGTGGATTGGCGGTATCAACCATTAAAGGCTATCGTAGCATGCTATCTGCAGTGTTTAGGCACAGAAACTTAAACATTTCAGAAGATAAGGACCTTCATGATCTAATAAGATCGTTTGAAACATCCGAGAAGGTTTCTCCAGGGGTTCCGAGTTGGAATCTGGATGTAGTGCTACGTTACCTGAGGTCCAATAAGTTCGAAAAACCGCCTCAGTCTGCCTCGTTTAGAGACCTCACGAAGAAGACAATTTTTCTCATGGCATTGGCTTCCGCAAAGAGGGTTAGTGAACTCCATGCACTAGAAGGAAATGTGGGATTCAGAGGAGATGCAGCTATCTGTTTGTTCCTTCCTTCGTTCTTAGCCAAGAACGAGAACCCCTCAAATCCTTGGCCTAGGAGCTTTGCAGTACAAGGCTTGTCTGCATTAGTAGGCGAGGAAGCAGAGAGGTCGCTTTGCCAGTACGAAGTTTAAAATTCTATCTACAGAGAAAGAAAAAACTTAAGGGCAATGATGTCAACCTTTGGTGCTCTGTAAGAGATCCAAGGAGGACTCTTTCGAAGAATGCGCTTTCTTTCTTTATCAGAAGCCTGGTGAAAGAAGCGCATGCGATATGTGATGAAAGTCAATTCAAAGTTCTTAAGGTCAAAGCTCATGAGGTAAGAGCTATTGCCACGTCATTGACTTTTAACAAAAACATATCCCTGAGTAATATTATGAAGGCAACATTCTGGCGTTGCAACTCAGTCTTTGCAAACCACTATCTGAGAGACGTCAAAATTACGTATGAAAAGTGCTTCGGTTAGGCCTGTACGTATCGCCGGATTCGGTGCTGGGGCAGGGAGCTGAGACATATCCTTAGTAGTATATATTTTTCCCCTTGTTAGGTTGTAAGTTTTTGGTTGTTTGAAAGAACATGCGGGTAGGCATGTTTTTCATTTCGTAGTCTAACAATGATTAGATTGGTTAGGTGATCGTTTATGTTTGAGCTCCTTGCAATGATAGTGGTTAGGTTCTGTCATATAAGTGGGCGAATCCCCGTTGACAGATCCTGCTCGGATTCTATCAAGTAAGCGGATAACCAAATCCCTTTGATAGACCCAAAGAGTCTGTCAGCTGTAGGTCACGCCCTCGCTGAAGCTCTTAAGGCAACGCAGACTCATAGACAGTAACTACGAAGTCTTCTGCCTAAACAGGTAGAACCAAGGTTGTATTTACATCCTACAAAACTAGTGTTGTTTTCAACTTTTTTCCATATCTATATTGCTGTCTCTTTCCCTCCACCAAGGGTGTCAATCAGCTAAGTATATATCTGACAGGAAAGTTCATGTACAAAAATGTTATTGTTAGTATGAACAATAAGGTTTTGTACATACTTACCTGGCAGATATATACGATTGATGGCCCGCCCAGCCTCCCCTCAGGAGACCGGTGGAAGGAAAAATTCTGGCTGGAAAGGGAGATTGGTTCTTACAGCCGCCACCCAGCGGCGGGTAAGGTAGATCACCTGACCTACCTGTCGCGTGTGCCGCGAGTTTTGAATTCTGTCGTGACGTCAGAGACGTATAGCTAAGTATATATCTGCCAGGTAAGTATGTACAAAACCTTATTGTATACTAACAATAACATTTCTTTAATGATGTTGCTATTCATAAAGTTTTACATTATAGTATATCTGGCATCCTAGATGCCTTTGCCATGCATAAATTACTTGAGGTTATGAAGATTTTCCATTTTATTAATCTTTAACTTTTTTGATCTGTTGGATACAAGGAAGGCATGATGTGATTTTTTACTGCATGGTTAACTTTCAGAGGTAGCCAATTGAGGTACCAATTACTTGGGTACAAAGATAGTTTTGAGAAGGTTGATGGAAATTCTCTCGATCCCCACTAGTCGTGGACTCATGGTTTGCAGACTCGCCTATTTGCAGATTTTTCTATGGACTGCAAATACCCAGTATTTGCAGAAAATTCACCTATTAGCTGTATTTTTCACCAAGAAATATTCACAAATGACTGTATTTTCATATAATTTTCATGGCGAAATGCACTTTTTTTGGTAAAACTATTAAAACACTCAGGTATAAGGATTTTTAGATTGTTTTTCTGGTGTCTGAACCATCAAAATAGGCAGTTCTAAGTGTTTTGAGAACGACTTTTAAGTATTCATGGAATTTAGCTGTTCGGGGGGGGTTGGGGAGCTGGTTGGTGTCTGATACCATCCCATGTGAATGTATTTAGATCGATCAGAAATTTTTCTACATTGTCTTTTTCTTTTTGCAAAGTACCCTACATGTTATGTTGTATATTTGTCCTTAAGTTTGGGTAAAAGTTTCACAAACTTTAAAAATTTTGTTACTGAGAATTGCTGCATTTTTATGTTAAAGGAAATTTAATTCATAGAGATGTTTATATCTGTTCACACTGAGTATCGCAGCTCTTAGGAATTTGTAGATATTGCTACCCTTTGGTTTTAAAGATTTTTGATGACTTATTTTGTTTCTGAAATGTTTTGATATCTTGTTAAGTTGATACATCATGCTGACTAGTGCATTTTGTGTAATAACAGTAGTATACATAAAATGTAATGACTTTTTTATTACTCCCCCTTACTTTGGCAGGGTCATTGTCGTTTCTGCACCTACTTGGGAGAGAATAGGGTGTCTTAAGCATCCAAGGGCACAGGAACTTTGCTTTTCCTCAAATGGAAGTTACTTGGCAGTATGGGACGCATATGTCAGTAAGTAGAACATTTTAGATTGCAGATCTTTCATGATAGAAAGTTGCTAAGTATACTATATTATTTAAAATACATTAGAATCTCTCTAGAGTAAATCAATCCCTTTTTCAAATTCTCAGATCTGGTTTGCTTCTTTTGTTTTAGTACCATATAACTAAATACGGATATACAGTACTGCGTGAATTATTAGCATTTTTACTTTTGTGGAAAACTGGCTTTTATAAGAAACTGAGTGTGTGGTTGGAACAGCTAAGATTCTGAATTGCAAATGAATTTCAGAGAGATGTGCTTAGTGACTGGAAATGACTTTTGATATTTTGGAAATGTTATAAGATAGGGTGAGGAGGCGTTAGTCAAAAAAGTAGTAGACATGGAAGTGCAGGGCTGACCAATGGATGGTGACCAGAAATTTCGGTCCCAGAAAGTTCGGTCCCAGAAAGTTCGGTCTCAGAAATTTGGTCCAGAATTATTTATATACTGACAATGAAATCGTAAAGCTAACTGATGAAGAAATTAAACAAAGTATAGAATTAGAGTTTTATTAATAAAAGTGTAAAAAAGGTATGTTTCTTCAACAAAAAACCTATACAGTATAGTATAGAATATAGCATATATATTGTGCACAGAATCAAGAAAATTGGGTCCCAGAATATTCGGTCCCGGAAAATTTGGTCCCATATCGGAAAAAAATACTGTTAATGCATATTAGTTTAAAAAGCAAAAAAATATAAAGTAACAAGTTCCTTCTTATCAATAAATACATAAAGAACTCATGCTCCTTTAAGTAAAGTTACTGTCACATCTGTTACGAATTGCTCGTTCAAAGTCAGTCAAAACGTGACGAGGGTTAATATTTGGTCGCAATTTACTTAGTTCAAGAAAAGTCCTATCATATGTGCCATCCATTCCTAAAATTGATGCATTTTCCAGTTGCTGAAGACCTTCGTCGGAGGCGAAGATTAAAATCCGTTTTTCATCATCACTGCCTGTGTCGCATTGCAGGAACAAATGACCGCCTTGTAAATATTTTAAAGTATCTGGTACTTGAAATCTGTTCGTCGAAGAGGCAATGGAGGAGCGCCAAAAGCTTTATTGTGCCAGTTTTGTAATGCCTTCTAGAAACCGTTTGCAACCGTGGTAATTCATATTTTTGTACATGCAACTTCCCCGGCAGATATATACTTAGCTTATGTCTCTGACGTCCGACAGAAATTCGAATTTCGCGGCACACGCTGTAGGTAGGTCAGGTGATCTACCCCCCTGCCGCTGGGTGGCAGGAATAGGAACCATTCCCGTTCTAGAACCAGATTTTCTCTGTCGCGGTAGTGTCAACATATGTTGTTGCTACCTCCTGACTTGATTTTCGTTTTTCATCGCCATCGATCTTCTGGGCTGTCTTTTGCAGGAAGTACTGGGTCTTTGGTTCGGCATACGCTTTTATTAACTTTTTAATGAATTTGGCTTCGAAAATTTCGAAGAATATATGACTGTAACTACTGAAATTTTCGGTAGACACTCACATAGTTTGCAAGAAAGGGAAATATTAATATTCATTAATACATGTAATAAGTGTTAGAATTGATTGAGGAAATATACTGACCTTCCTACTTTAGGGAGTCAGTAAACAAAGCATGTAACTAGATACGTTTCTTTTAAAAGTTTTTTGGAAACTCGTACTAACGAGCAATTAGAGTATTAACAGTACTAGTAGTGTTGCATCCTCATCACCTTCTTACTTCGCAGAAACTTCAAATTCATAATTGCAATTTGAAGACAAGGATTGTGGCTCAAAATGCGAGCTATTGAAAGGTAAGAAGTGATTACTAGTGTTTCCCCATTGCAGTGGAGGGTGCGTCTGATCGGCTCTGTCTCGCTCCCAGCCTAGACCTCTTTCAAGCTCCCAAGCCCAGGGGAGAAGGAATGTCCGAAAGCCGTAAGGAGGTTTATTTCAGAGAATCCCCACCGGTCAGGCGTCCCCTCGGGCAGGTTCTGTAGAACGTCCAGACTGCCAAGGATAAGCCATTGAAAGGGCATCCTTAAAAAGTGCGTCTCTTCAACTTACATCCGAAAAGACGAAGAATGTATATGTTTTGATGATCTAGCGCGTTCTCTGAAAACTAAGAGAACACTGAGCAAGAGCCAGCAGGAACTTAGGATGCCGGCCTTCCAGCAAGGCCACGTGCCGCCACGTTCAACCAGCCAGCAGCGAGCCGCGTTCCAGAAAACAAAGACTAGCGCGAGCCGCGTTCCTACAACCAAATGCGAGCCGCGTTCTAGCAACTGAGCGCGAGCCGCGTTCTAGAAAATTTTTCTTGGCGCAAGGCGCCTTCAAAGAGACGAAGCGCCAGCCTGGCGCAAATTGCGCCAGAAAAACAGACGGCTAGAGCAAGGAGCCTTATAGTACAGTGGCAATCAGAAGCGATCCTTCCATTGAACGTTTCCGGGCAAGAGGCTCTTTCTAAAAGGGGTCTAGTAGGCCTCGGAACTATCAGGGCGCACGGGGACCTTCCACGCAAGCGAACGTTCCAGGGGCGAGTCTCCTTTCTAGCGTGCGGAACATTCCAGGCGCGCGGAACTATCCAGGCGCTAGGCGCAAGGAGCCAGGCGCCAGAATATTCCAAATCTTCTTATGAGAGAGAGGTCAGTCGCGAGGCTCCTCTTTGAGTTTTTAACTTGAGCAACGCCGTCGCGTTTGTCAGAAGGATTCTGATACTAAGAGAAGCCATTTTTTCATTATTCAGAAGACTCCTGTTTGGCACCGTTCCTCAATGCGGACTCTCTCCTTCATTCATGCTCTTCCCGCCCTCGTTATGAAGAGGCAAGAGCTTTGGGAGTTTTTCTTATAAGAACCTCATCGACGTTTGGGTATGATGGCGGATAGGAAATATCTACTTCCTTCCGTAAACCCTACAGATGAACAGGAATTCTGTCTCTTCCGCGATTTATGAGGAAATCACGAAGATTTAAAGAGTTCCTGGATTAACTTCCTTCCTTAAGGAGATATATATACTCTTTCTATCATTCTATTAACGAAAAGAACGAAGACAGTAAAAATTTTTCCTTTCTCTATCTGCCTCGGCAGGGAAAGAAGGTAGTAGAGTCTCTGCTGTATGAGAATACGATACGGCAAATCACACATACCGTAGTTACTTCTTTGCAGAGCAACTCAATTACCAGTATCCTTCCAGGAATTTCCTAGGAAGGACTACGCTTAAAGGGATTGTTAAGACAACACCTACTTAGCTTCTAGATTTATCGAAGTCTTGTTTCGCTTAAATATGCATGAATAAGAACTTCCTGAAGTTCGATTATAATTAAATAAGATTCCTTTATTTAATGGAGTAGCTGGCAACTCTAGAAGAGTAAGGCCAGACGGCTAACGGAGACTGCTATCGCGCCTTAGAGAGTCGACTCAGTCGGTGAGTCGACCAACGCAGTAACATGTAGGTGTCGGTCATGAGTGGTTGGTTACATGTCTCTCTCCTGCGGGATGGAATAACTAACCGTGTCTCTCCCCTACAATCTCGGATTGAGGGGATAGTTAAGCAAACATAAATAAAATATTGTCTGCCTTTTGCTAAGAAGCTTTCAATAAGAAAGATATTACAACATTTCAATGCTGTTTACCGTAGGTAACATTATTAAAGGATTCTAACGCAGCGGAACTCTATATTATATGATGCTCTCATGCTTACGAAAGCATGGCTTATTAGAGTACATGCTTAGTGAGAAGATGAATGTAGTAGAAGAGAATTCACTTTAAGACTACGGTATGGTCAAGTCTTATGCACATACCGAGGTTAACTACAGAATTCCTAGTATCCTTACAAAGGTTTCCTAGATTAATGCTGTTTACCACAATGTGACAGTATTATAAAGGATTCTAATACGGCAGAGCACGATATAATATAATTCTCTCATCCTTTCGAGAAACGCACACAACCTTTTTAGAATCGGATATTGCTCAAGAGAAGATGGGTGAGTCGGATGGGAAACATTCTCTTGAGTGGCAGGAAGAAGTTGTTTCCCTGAACTGGACTATACTACGCATTAATAAAAAGTTTTTTTCCTTACTAACGAACGGAATTAACACGTGAAGGATGTTTCGGGTACCCATAAGGGCACAGATGTTCTGGCACATAACCTTAAAAGAACTAGAAGGAAGCGCCAGCCTGGCGCAAATTGCGCCAGAAGCGCCAGCCTGGCGCAATGCGCCAGAAGCACCATCCAAGATATTTTCTCGTTTTAGCGAGTTATTAACCTAAAGAAATCCAGTAGTGTTTGGTTGGTGTTTGCTTCTCACCTCGGTGGTCGCGGGTTCGTTTCTCGGCCATTCCATTGAGGAGTGAGAGATGTGGATTTCTGGTGATAGAAGTTCACTCTCGACGTGGTTCGGAAGTCACGTAAAAACACCATACAAACAAACAAACAAACCAGTAGCCTCTCGGAGGCTCGGTAACGGCAAGATTCGTTCCTGATTTCGTTACTCATTTAATCGGAAAGGGGTCGCTTACAAGGAATGATGAAATGATTTATTTTAATCACTTAGGCCAATTCCACGACTCTCTCATATCGCAAAGAGCATCGAGAATCTCTTTTTTCGCCCCTGTTCGCGTTAACAAAAGAGAACCTATTTGGGAACAGACACGGAACGTAACGATCCTTAAAGGTTTCGATGCAAGATTTTGCATGTCCGTGAGAACCTTCTCGATCGAAGATAATAACTGTTAACGTATGTAACATTTATTGAAAAGAGTTTTGAGAACCTGCGGAAAGTCTTCTTCATAGATCTCTTCGCAAGGTAGAAGACGAACAGGCTTCCTATAGACTGCTTCCTTTTCCTCGAACCAAGAGAGGTAGCAATATACGCATCTTTAATTTAAAGAAGGGGAATAAATTTTAGTCTTTTTTTTTCTTTTTTTTCTCCTAGTTTATAAATTCTTAACAGATATTAAGATAAATGGGCGTCAAAGGAAGAGAGGATGAATGCCTCATTTTGGCCTTAGAGGTTGGATTCACAGAAGTCACGTTCTTCTCACAGCATGTTTCGTAAGGCTTTTCCAAGAGTATCTGGATATTCTATCAGAATCTATTATAAATAGACCTGAAAAACCTCTCCACTCTGAGTATTTCCGCGTGCAGACTGACCAGAAGTGGACATGAATGAGAGGATTTTTCAAGGTAAATGACAATAGTCATGGCTAAGACATAGAATTGCTGCAGATCGTGCTAGATGGAATGAGGAAACTGTCCTCTTCCGATACCTCTGTGAACCACATAGCGAGGTTCTTTCTTCACAAAGGCTATACTCTGTCTCTACAAGGGGAATTAGAGATAACAGAAGATTAAGATCTTCGGGATCTATACGATACCGCAATACGACAAAGAGTAGGATATCATGTACTTCGAATGGGATCTTTTTTGTGGCCACAGATTCCGTGTTCCGACAAAATAGAACTGCTCCTCATCAAACTTCTTTAAGAAAGTTTATGAAGGAATTCTTTGTTTCTCTTAGCCTAAACGACCAAGAAGACAAGTGAATTTTTTGTGCATTGGAATCTCGCATCAGATTCAATGGAGACTCGGCAATGGGTTCTTGCCAGCATAGTATGTCTGGCAAAAGAACTAAAACCCTCTATTCCTGACGCAACGCTTTCAGATAGAAGTTTCGTTGCCCAGGCAGGGTACTTACTTTTTCATCTACAGAAGAAGAGATGGTTTAAACGTTTGCCTACAGAGTCTTCGGGTGCGATGAGGTGTTCGAAATGCTTCCCAGAAGGTATTCAGAAGGATACAATAAGAGCTAGAAATCAGGGTTCCGCCCAATTTCAGCTCTGAGTCTCCTTCGACTTCCAGACGCCTTCCCTTCCTTCTTCGGGCAAGGATAGGGAAGATTCTGCAACGAGGAAACCTCATCAACATGTAAGAAAGGAGCTCGTTAGCAAAGGAAGTATTCACGAAGGATCCTCCTCGGAGGAAGACTCTTCTCTCTCGTATTGTTAGATATCCTGTCGTCTACTGGATGTAGCTGACTACAATCACCTCCCCTTGCCAGGGGCCAAAAGATCAAAGGGGAAGAATTTCTTCCACCCTTCTCCAGTCTCCTGATAGACTATGTGGTTGTTCAGGACTCTCGGACAATGTAGCGCCAGCCAGGCGCCAAATGCCAATACAGGCGAAAAAACGCCAGAGGCGGACAGTTCCAAGGAACTCTGTCATGGTCGGATACTGAGAATGGAGCGGGCCTCCAACCTGGCGCAAATGCGCTAGAGGCGAACAAATCGGACAGATATAAGAGTGTCCGATGTGGACATCGCCCAGACAGCCTAGAGACTCTTCCAGGGTCGAAGCTCCAGCAAGTGTGGAGGAGCCAAGCCAGGCGCGAGGCGCCAGCCAGGCTCTAGGAGCCAGCCAGGCTCTAGAAGCCAGCCAGGCGCCATCCAGGTGCCAGGCTCCTTCAAGGCTAGGCTCCAGTCAGGATTGAGGATCCATCCAGGCGCAAGGCTCCTTCCAGTAAAGAGAAACCTAAAGCTCTGTCATGTAAGAGGGCTAGTCCCCATTGATATGATACAGGTAAGGCTCTGCCATGTAAGTGGGTCAGCTCCCATTGGCACGATCCGAGAAGGCTCTGTCGTGTAGCGGGGCTAGCCCCCATTGACATGATCCAGAAGGGTTTGTCAGTCATAGGTCCCCTACCTCGCTGAAACTCTTGAGGCATGCAGACTCATAGACAGTAATCATGAAGTCTTTCTGCCAAGCTCCAGGCGCAAGGCGCCAGCCAGACACAAGGCTCCAGCCAGGCGCGAGGCCTCAGGCTCCAGCCAGGCTCTAGGCGCCATTCAGGCGCAAGGCTCCAGCCAGGTGCGAGGCACTAGACAGGTGCGAGGCGCTAGACAGGCGCTAGGCGCCTGCCAGGCACGAAGCGCTAGCCAGGCTCCAGGCTTCACCCAGAAGAGATCTATATCAAAGAATGCCCTGGCCTTCTTGAGACAATGTGATCTCCTAAGCACTTGACAAGTGCATTGATGATTCCTTCAAACAGCTGAGAATTAAAAGCGCATGAAGTGCGAGCTTTTCTGAATTCTTGTTCTTTCCTTAACAATATGTCATAAGGACATATTAGCTGTCACATACGGGAGATGCAACTCTGTGTTGACTTCCCATATCCGAAGGATGTCAAGATAACCTACGAGAGATCCTTCTCTCTTGGTTGATACGTGTCTGCGGATACATTGCTGGGATAGGGAGCCGATACTGATCCTTAACTAGTGAGTTAAATTTTATTTAACGTCGTGTTTTTTCTTTGGGTTGTTTGAAAGGAGTTTGGGGATAACTCTTTTCAACTTGAGCACTAACCATCGTGTTAGGATCAGGTGATCGGGATCGGTGTTGTGCTCCTTAATTATGCCACTAGGCATAGGCATATTGTCATGTAAGAGGCTCTGTCGAGTAAATGGATAAGACCCCATCGACAGACCCACAAGAACTCTTAGCCATAGGTCACATCCTCGCTGAGGCTCTTGAGGCGAAGCAGATTCCTAGGCATTAGCCATGGAATCTTCCGTCTGAACAAGTAGGAACCAAGGTTTTATTTTTTTTTTATTACCTACAACGTATGTTGTTTACCTGTCTATTCAGTAAATAGTTGTCTCTTACCCACCACCAAGGGTGTCAATCAGCTAAGTATATATCTGCCGGGGAAGTTGCATGTACAAAAATGATATTGTTAGAATACAATAAAGTTTTGTACATACTTACCCGGCAGATATATACGATGAATGGCCCACCCAGCCTCCCCTCAGGAGACAGGTGGAAGAGAAAATCTGGTTCTAGAACGGGAATGGTTCCTATTCCTGCCACCCAGCGGCAGGGGGGTAGATCACCTGACCTACCTACAGCGTGTGCCGCGAAATTCGAATTTCTGTCGGACGTCAGAGACATAAGCTAAGTATATATCTGCCGGGTAAGTATGTACAAAACTTTATTGTATTCTAACAATATCATTTTGCATTCTCACTAATATTACTTGTGGCTTCGGAAATGAGCACCCGAGTACTTGTTTCACCTACTTCCTGCAACTTTTTTCTTAATGTTGAAATGGCGAGACGAGCTTCCACTCCATTCGGCGTTGGTTCATGATCATGACTGTTGATTTTTCAAATTATTATAAGTTCACCTGGTTTATGCTCTGTATGAACACGAGCATGACATGTGTTACGGTTCTCACAGTGCCACAATTTCTTTGTCTTGTCGGAACTAAACTCATGAAAGTCATGAACATAGTTAACTTCATCAATCAATTTGTTTTTGTTTTTTCATTTTTAAAGTATTTTGCAGCCATGATGGGGTTCTTCAAATAGGAAAATTGTGTTTATCCTGGAAGAAGAGTGACTAAAAACTGAGTTACAACTCACAAATGTCACCGTTTCTTATATATAGGCGGTGTCAATGAATGTTAATGAAAGTACACAAATTATCTTTCTCAAATACCATTACAAGTGCTTAAAAGCCCTATATGCAAAACCTACCTAAAACATCATTTAACACCACGTACACATTTGTTTACAGTTTGTAAACAAATCCCAGGCTCACCAAGTTCTCACGCTCTTGTTGATCTTTGTAAAATATATCGTCTGGTTTGCTAAACAATTGATCTCTAAATCAAACGAGTCATTAAAGTTATTGATAGAAAGAAAAGATTTTAATTTCTTCTAATATCATATTTTCCATGTATTTATATGCCTTTTTCCACAAAGGTTATATTGGGCTTGGCTATTTAGATTTTAGAAATTTTCCGGGACCAAATTTTCTGAGAATGAGATTTCAGGACCGAATTTTCTGGGACCGAATCTTCTGGGACCGAATTTTCCTAGCACCCCAATGGATAGGACCATAAAATCATGGCTATGAGGACCTACCCCAGTTGGTAATTTAATCAAAAAGTGCATTTGATGAAATGGAGTAAAGAAAACTCATTTCACATCCAAGCTTTTTGAAGTAGAATCTGATGTGAAAACATTATTGACAATGATGGAACTATGATACGTTATAAGTTGGTTTTGATTCTTTCAAAGCATTTCACATGTCTCAAGTTAAATGATTTACGGCAGTTGAGCTAAACAATACACAGACCATGTGTAAGTGTGCAGTCCAAAGAATAAAGAGTTTGTAAGCTGTATGTTGAAGTCACTAGAAGTACTATGCAAATTTTATAAATGTCACCATTATATTTAGTATTGTGCAAAATAGACACTGTAGTACATATATTCCAATTCCAGCAGAGTACCCTTAGAAATGAGTGTAACTTTTAACAGGTCAGACACCATGCTTGTTTGGACATTTTCCATATAACCCAATTCCAGGAAGTTTTCTTATATTGACCGGCAGGTTTAGGAACAGGAAAAGGTATGACAGAGTGGTGAGGTGTAATAATATTGTCATAGTTGCAGTGCTGTGGTTAAAGCAAAATTACTGAATTAAAAATTCTGAATTTCCAAAATTATTCCTTGGGCGCAGTCTACGCTCTCCTGAATAATGGCGTGCAAACTATGAACAGAAAAATGAGCGTGGAACCGTTTTAAAACACACAGAATTACTTTCCAAGATAAGGAATGAATGTAACATGTACTCTGTTTTTATAAATTAATATATTTCTAGAAGGCCAATCAGAAGATATACATTTACAGAAGCTTTGTCTGGCTCCGTGGCACTCTTGACGTTAATTCTACTATTCTTAGTAGGAAGGGAAAAGGTGCCACTAAGTTGCCAGCAAATACACTAACCTACAGGATCACATAGTTACATTAGAATATGGATTGAGAACTTGAGATTAGCAACACATAATAACATGATTCAAGTGGAGTATGTAAGCATGCGTGAGCATTGCTGGCAATCAGGGATATGGCACCCCGATATTGGCACTGACAGATAGGTATTCAAGCCAGTCTCATCCTGTCCTAGCACCTTTTCTTAATTTATGAGCCTCCGTTCATAAATACTATTTATTGAGACTGATCCCTCGGTTTATTGGCTGAATTATTGGTTTATATCAGACATCTAATACAACCATTTTGTGACAATAACATGGTCTTGGTGGAATAAAGATGATGTAAAATGTTAGGATGCTGATGGACCTAAGGAGTCTTTATATTTGTCCTTAGTTCTGGAAATGCTCTGGAACATTTTAATTGGAAGGTCATACTCATTACAGACACATAGGACCCCTCTTGCTCAGGCTTATCTAGAATTTTTTAATTGGTGTGTAGACTTAGTAAATTCCTAGATATTCCTATTGAGACAGATGGAGGGAGCCACTTGAAGAATACTCAATCAATAACACATACACAAAATGCAAATTGGAAGATGCCTGAATTGCCAAGAGACAAGGTTGAGGCTAATTCATTGTGTGTGCCCTATTCCCGTATTGTACAAATTTCTTGTCCAGTCAGAGCAGGCATTCCATTCCTCATACACTTGGTTCATTGCGCCGACTGATTTCAGCTGGCACAGTGCCACTTGGATCTAAATGTTGTAGTATAACACCAATCAAGAGGTTAAAGTTTTTAATTCCAAAGTTCAGTGAGATGGTTAACCTGGTGCTCTAACTGATTCAAAGAAATAGCTGATTAGTATTTGCATAACCCTGTAGGAAATTATAGACCTACTTAGTAAACAGCTTAGAGAGTAAGGGAAAATAGAAACTTGATGAATTTCAGGGTGGGACAGTACAAGGAAAGCAACAGTTACTGAACAATACAACCTGATGTTGGCTGATTAAAAAAAAAAAAAAAAAAAATTGTCGTAAAGGATGGCAAGGTTGTTGTGAAGATGCTCTTGAGTTAAGGATGGACTTTGTTCTTGCAATTAAACTGGAAAGAGAGAAGATCAGGGTAGAGATAAAGAAGGTTGTTCATTGATCCAGTGAATTGTCTTTAAAACTTATGAGGAAGGAGATGGTAATGAAGCATCCCAAAAGTGAGAGCAGTTTTGCAAACAGATAGACAAAGCCAGTACGTATAGTATACAGATTCAGCAAATGTGATGAAATGAGTTCTTATATCATTTAAACAAAGCGCTGACTTATAGAGCAGGATAGCCTTTTTGATAAAACGATGTTGTGGGCTATGAAATGGGTTTTTATATTTTAAGAGACAGATTTTGAATATTTGTGTGTCATTGCTCCTGTTGTTGGTTTTACTTTTTGTTATAAAAAAAAATTATTTTCACATAAGTGACTTACCAAACAATTACATAGCTGAAAGCTTCCTAACATAGCAATCGAAAATTCAAAGTTAGTGGCCGTGCTGCCACCGTTTGTGTAGATGAATGGGACCCGCCCAATTTGGGAACACCTGGTACTGCTGAGCAGACAACCAACAATCCGTTTTCTGCCAGCTACTGGTTAACATTGGTGGTTCTTGCAGCAGTCCACTTCATTGCTTTTGTATTTTGCAGGAATTGCAGTATTTGGTGAAGTATGCTTTTGGTGGTGGTTGCCTTTTGTTAGTTAATCAATCAGCTGGTTGCTTAGATTAATTTTACTTAAGTTGGACTCTAGTCTGTCAGTTGTTAGGTTTTGCAGCGAAGGCTGTAAAACTAGAATGGCTAAGACTAGTTATGACTTGCACTCTCAAGTGCATGAAGTGCAGATAACAGGAATGCACTTGGGATTTAACCTTAAAATCTTATTTGATAAAATGTGCCTGTAGAAGCAAAGAAGTCAAGTAACTCCTCTCCACCTTTGCCTGCTCTCTCTCCTATTATCAGTCCTCCTACTTCATTACCACACACTCCAGTTCAGGTTTTCCATGCTTCCAGTCTTGACACTTTACTAGCCTTGAGTCCCAAGTGGACAAGAATTTGACTTTAGCAAAGCCAGTATTGGACATAGGGTTGTCCTTTAGAGCTTTTTTTTATGGAAAATCAGCAAGTGCCATTGTCAGTGAAGTGCCTAGTGTTATTGTTGTGTCTGACAAAGGTCACTGCCCTGCTTCCCCCCCCCCCGCACCTGGGAGAAGACACTGGAGGTCAAAGGGAGACTGGTGGGATTTGCCTACAGGCAGTTGCCCCATCAGTCAAACCCATCGAACCACAGGTGTTGACTAAACGCCATTGGAAAGGTGTTGAAGTGATTGATGTGCAACTTCTGTCAGACTAGGAGGTGTCATCTCGGGTAAAGAAATGTCATTGTCGATGTCTTCTATCAGCCCATCCCTTGAAGAGACATACTTCGTTTGTGTAATGTTTTCTTTGGCATCATCTACACCTGTTTCTCAGGAGGAGGATACAGCTTTGGAACTGTTTCGGCAGCAGTTGCAGGACTTAATGAGTTTCCTAAAGAAAGCTACCGCTTCTAAGGGAGAGGACAATGCTCTGTCGCCAGTTTCATCAGAAGAGGAGGAACCAGAGCAGCATTCAAGATCCTCATCGGTATATTCCAACCTCTTTGAGTATTTTTTAATTAACTATTCCAACTTCTTTGAGCCCGCTCCCCCATCCTCTCCAGCTTCAACTTTCTTGGTGGATAAAAAGACCATCAAGAGCAGGTTACCGAAGTTAGTTTTGTCCTTGTCTTCTAAGAAGGTCCTGAAGGAAGTCAGAAAACGGTTGCCTACCAAGCAAGATTTGGGTAAGGCTACTTTTGCTTACCCAACTGTGAAACTTCTTAATAGAAGTATCGATTTTACTCCACCAGAGAGGCTCCTTCCTTGGGAGTTTAAGCCTCCTCCCAGGGGGCCTTCTCTGGACTGATGGACTTGATGAGACGCTCGGCTTTTGCTGCTGCAAAAGTAATATTTTCTTTGCCAGACTTTGATCATCTGATTTTGAACATGTTCAAGATTCTTGAAGTTTTCTGTTTCTTGGATTGGACACCAGGTGCACCTGCCTGAAAGAGTGAGGACTCCCAGTCGCTAGATGAAGAATTTTCATCGGACTGGTTAGGTGTCTTGTCCTGTGCACACAAGGCAGTAAGAGATGGCTCAGGGGAATTAGCTCCCCTCTTCACCATGGGGATACTGAAAAAGAGGGAATAATGGCGCTCCTTCGCCTCCAGGGGAGTAACAACAATCAAAAGTAGGTGCTACTTTTTTCACCTTTAAACACTTGCACCTTTTTCCTCAAGAGACCGTTAAGCAGGGCATTTCAGATCTCCATAAGAAATGGACGCATGATCTCTTAGCGCAGTCCATGAGGTGCCTGAAGGAAACCCTGTCTACAGGAGCTAAATCCTCTCCGTTGCAGGAACAGCTCTTTCAGGGAGGTAAAGTGAAACCTCAAGGAAGACCAAGGTCTAACTTATGTCCCCAGCCAAGACAGTTAAAAAGTCATCCTTTAAACCTATGAGTAAGTGGTCCATCAGTTGTTTGTGGTGGGGGTGCCAAAGATGGTTTGATGAGTGAAGCGAGCCTAAACAACCGGTTTTTTTTTTTTATTTTGATCTATTTTATGTGCTTTTTGAAGCCATATGAGCAAGGTATTTCAGCAAAATTTATTTACTACTGTTTATATGTCTCATCTTCACTGATAGCTAGTAGACAGTCAAGGATCAAGAAACGTAATATTTCCAAGAAACTTAGTATAGGTATTTATGATTGCTCATTTAAAAAGAAAAATGTTTTTTTTTTTACTTTTTAATGAAAATGTACTTTATATATCAAATTATAGTCCCATTGGCTGGCAATGCCGGGCATTTAATTTTCTATATATCAAATTATAGTCCCATTGGCTGGCAATGCCGGGCATTTAATTTTCTATATATCAAATTATAGTCCCATTGGCTGGCAATGCCGGGCATTAATGAAAATTATGAAACAACTGCATCATTAGTGTAATGGAATTTATATTATGATTATGAAATAATAAAAAGAAATAGATTATGAAATAATAAAAAGAAATAATGTTGATGATTTGCATACCATAATGAAAATAAAATACAGTCCAACCTCTTAAATTTGAAAACCTTGGGACCAGGCCACTGCCAGACCATAGAAAATCCCAGAATATAGAATACATCCCTAGAAAATGAAGTCCCTGGGTAAACATAGTCTTGCAAGGTAATTCCACATAAAAATAACCTAATTTCCTACTTAGCCTACTATTACTTGGGTAAGTTCTGTCACTGCTTTTTATCATTTTATTACTCATATATTTTAGGGTCATCATTTTATAATTTTATACTGTATAATTTTCTTTAAAATGTGTACTTAATACATTTTGCCTACATTCTCAAATTAGCCTAATCATAAGTCAACCACAGTACTAAACTTCTCTGAATGTGCACATTATTATCAGTGACTTTCATATCTTCATAATTATCGCTATTAGTTTCTTCATTATGCATTTTTATTGAAGAGGGCAGTGAGATGAAAAAAATGATGAATGAATTTCTGCAATCACAGGGCATTTGAATGTTGCTGTCAAAATGTAAACAAAGCACACCGCCATCTATTGAGGAAAATTAACACTAAACCATTTGCTAATGAAATAAACATTTTCTGGCATAGGTAAAGATTTATGCTTGTGCTTCTTGCCTCTAGCAACATCTGATCTCAAGGGTGACATATCGAATAGGGAAATACAGTTCCAAAACAAGAATTATCAAAATGTATTATCTATATCTTTCAAGCACACACACAGTAAGAAATTAATTTTTTGCCAAATGTCTCATTGTTTTCATTAAAAGTTTTGACTTGGTAGAGCCTTCTGAAGTGGTATATCAAGTCTTTACAATAGAGTGGACTCTATAAATGCGAAGGTATGCCAGGATCTTTGGAGGGTATTGGGCAAACCGTCCATAGATCTCTCCGCCACATCCAGAAACAATCGTCTCCCAACCTTTTGCTTACCTGTTCTGGACCCGCTAGCTTGGAAGACCGACGCAATGCTCCTAGATTGTACAGGGCTTGATGTGTATGCCTTTCCTCCTGTCAGACTTATCAGAGAAGTGCTCAACAAGTTTATATCACATTGCAATGTGTTGGTGACTCTTGTGGCCCCATTCTGGTCCACGAAGGAATTGATTTCTGGACCTTCTTTGGCTACTGTAGACTTCTCCAGGCTTCTTGCACAAAGTTGCTTGCTACTCAGACAACCGCCACTTCAACAGGTACCATCAGGGGATTTCTGCACTGGCCCTGACAGGCTTCAGTGTGTCAGGAGCCTTGACATAGCAAAGGGATTTTCCCACAAAGTGGCAAAAGCTATTGCAAGAAGCAGAAGAGCTTCTTCTTGCAATTTATACTAATCTAAGTGGAGGATTTTCAGAAATTGGTGCAGAAAGGGTCGTATCTTCTTCTTTGACCTCTGTAGATCAGATAACAAATTTTTTACTATTGTTTAGGGATAAGAGGAAGCTATCTCCCTCCACCATAAAAGGCCACAGATCTGTTATCCTTAGTGTTCAAAATTAAGGGACTTGATCTGTCAACTAATCAGGATATTTGTGATCTGATTAAATCAGTCTAAACATCGAAGTTGGAGAAGTCTGGGGATGTCTCGTGGAACTTGGACGTTGTGTTAAAGTGGCTCTCGGGTTCACAATTTGAACAGTGGCATTTGACCTATGAAAAATGTGATGAGAAAAGAGCTGTTTTTAGTGGCTTTTGTGACAGCTAGTAGGGTGTGTGAAATCCAAGCAATAGATAAAAATGTGGGATTCACTCAAGGTGATGCAGTACTTATGCTCTTTTGTAGGAGATTCCTTGCGAAAAATAAGGATCCCCCAAACCTTGGCCTTGTTCTTTGTGTATTAGAAATCTTATGGAGATTCTAGGACCAGAAGAGGAGGAGACTTCTTTGTCCAGTTAATGCAATTGGGTACTATCTTCATAGAACCGAGTAGATAAGAGGGACTTCTAATCACCTTTACAAGTTCAAGAAGAGAACTTCTCCATCCTTCAAGCAAAATACTGGAGATCTAAGTTAGTGTTCGCGTTGCACTATTTGAAGGATGTGGAAGCTTTCGAAAGCTGCAGTAAGTTGAGACCATTGTCTGTGGCTGGTATGTTGTTGGGAAAGGAAGCATAGGGTGCCTTCTACCCCTTTATTGTCTCCTCACCTTGTTTTTTAAAGTATGTTGAGTTTTTTGGGAAGCCGGTTGGTATGAATACCTGGAATACTCTCCAGTTTTTATTTTATGGTTAGGATTGTGTGTGTGTGTTTTTGTGTGTGTGTGTGTGTGTGTGTGTGTGTGTGTGTGTGTGTGTGTGTGTGTGTGTGTAGGTAAAGGTTGTTTGTATTCTGGTCTTTGCCCAGGGCAAGGAAATTTGTATGTTCTCTTTGTTAACCATCGGAACTTCCATTGTTACAAACTTCCACTAGAGTAGAGATGATCCTGGCCTCTACTGCTGTCTCCTACAGGTGAAGAGAGTGCCGAAAAGAGGCAGTACATACTCACCTGCAGCTGCTCTCTCACCAGGTAAGGCACAGCAAGCATTTATATTAATGCAAGGAATCCTATTTTTCAGTCATTAACACACTTAATGGTTTGGAGAATAAAAGTCCTTATTCCCACCTTCCTATTAATGTGGAATCAGCTATGTAATTGTTTGGTATGTCACTCATGTGAAATTGATATTTTCATAATAAAATAATGTTTCACATGTACTTACTAAAGAATACATAATTAGAGCCCTCCCTCCTCCCCACAGATGGACATTGTGGCTCAACAAATTGTTGATCGTCTGCTCATCAGTACCAGATGTTCCTGAAAGTGGGCAGGTCCCATTCACCTATACTAATGGTGGTAGCACCCCACCAAAATTTGAATTTTCAACTGCTGTTTTAGGAAGCTTTCAGCTATGTAATTGTTTGGTAAGTAGCTATATGTAAAACATTATTTTTTATAAAAAATATTTTTCAGAAACTCAAGATCAGAGTCAAGTACAACCTAACTTGAGTGTCTATGATGTATCAGGAAAGAAATTACTGAAATCTTTCTTTCAGCAAAGTCAGAATAATTGGTAAGGCTTTAAATTTTAGTTTTTATTGAAGAATTACAAATGAGCATTGATTAACTTGGATCTCATTGCAGTTTAAAGTAATACTTGTGTGTCCTCTCTCATGGAGCCTGTGACTTTGTGAAAGTTTGGGAATTAACATTGCATTTCTATGAAAATGATTTGTCTATATTGAATTCATTTTTATCATCAGGAAGTCTTTGAATCTGAATCTTTTACAGGCAGCCTCAGTGGACAAATGATGAAAAGGTTTTTGCGCGCAATGTTACAAATGAAGTTCATTTTTACAAGTCTGATGACCTTAATACCATAGCTGAAAAGAAAATCCTCAGCAAGGTTCGCTCCTTCAGTTTATCTCCATCTAGAAATGTTCATCATGTCACCTTCTTTGTCCCAAGTAAGTATTTTTCTGTCTTCATAATTATTTGTAGTATTATTTTTTTGTTTCGTTTTCTAGACCTTTTATTTTATAACCTTGAGATTATAGCTGTTTTGGTTCTGAATTTGGTTTTTACAGCATATGTACTTCATTGGGGAGGATGCTGATGATATTTAAGATTTTTTTTTATGTATGCAGCTTAATAAGTAATTACATAGCTAAGAATTTCTAAGTAAGCAGCTTATTATGTATATTTGAAAATTGCTTTAGCAATTCTTTTTTGTTTTGGTGTAGATAGATAGTACCGCCCACTATCAGGGTAGAAGGGAAACAACATAGCAGAGAACTCAGTTGTTTTCTGCTGGCTTCTGACGAAGGTTCTAAGCAGCAGCTCTCTAAATTTAGATGTCATTTTCTTTACTGGTTGTTGCCATCATATCGGTAAAGGAGCTTCTTTTCGTATCCATTTGGCATTTAGAAAGTCAGGCTGTCATTTACAGATTTTTTTTTTTTTTTTTTTCCTCAAGATTTGGAGACTGTTTATTTAATTACATCTGACAATATCTGAGTCAGGAGTGGTTAGTATCCGTTATTGAGGCAAGGGTTGCAAGACATGGTGTGTACCAAATGTAGGTGTCAATTTTGCTTTCCAGATGTGAGAGGGGCTTGAACTTGTCGTCGAAGCAAGACTTGTCAGATTTGTTCAGGTCCTTTGACACCTGCAAATGCAGGGACACTCAGCTGGTCTCTAGGAATTTGGACGTGGTCCTAAAATGGCTGTCTGGCTTCACTCAGGAATTTAACTAAGAAAACTTTTACTAGTGGCCTTGGGTTTGGCAAGAATGGTTAGTGAAATTCAGGCTTTCGATAAAAGTTTTGGTCTCACTAAGAATGAGAACCTTGCAAAGCCTTGGCCTTTTTCTTTTACCATTAAGAACTTGACTGATGTTGTAGGCTTGGAAGATGAAGAAAGGTTTCTGTGTCAGGGGAGAGCTCTTAAATTCTACCTGCGCAAGACTGAAGATAGGGGGGATTCCAATAACTGATGGTGCTCTGTGAAAGACCCATCTTGGTGTCTCTCTAAGAATGCTCTCTCATCCTTCCTCAGAGGCCTCATTCGTGAGGCTCATTCCCAGATAGAAGTAGAGGCTCTACCTATTCTAATGGTAAAGGGACATGGGATTAGGGTAGTGGCTATATCTCTGGCATTTAGCAATAACTTGTCTTTGCTTCCATTCTCCAATCCACATTATTGGAAATGTAAGTGTCTTTGTGACCCATTATTTGCGCGAAGTCAAAACCGTTTTTAATAACTGCAGTATCTTGGGTCCATTTGTGGTGGATGGCATGGTTCTTGGGGAGAAAGCTTAGGACGGCTTCCTTCGTACCTTACTCTTCGCCTTGAAACTGGGTGTTGGGTCCTAGGGGAGTTGGGGGTACTTGGTACTCGATACCCTCCAGAGTTGTAGGTTGTTGGGTGTTCTGGCTTTTGTATTATGGTACTGAGTCCAGGGCAGGGGCAGTGTCTGCTTTACTAGTGCTCAGAGAATTCGTCGCTGTAAGGCTCCCACTGTGTAGCAGGTGACCCTTGGTTATGCAGCTATACCTCTACAAGTTGAGATGAGCCTTGCCAGAGCCAGTAATTTCCTGCAACAGCTCTCTTAACAGGTAAGGAAACAACAAGTATTGTATTAATGCTAGCAACTTTCTACTCTCGTCTCATTACCTTTAATGCTTTGGAATAGATCACATCCATGAATCCCACTTCTTATCAATGTGGGAATCAGCTATGTAGTTACTTGGTAAGTTGCACACATACAAATGATATTTTTATATTAGAATTAGATTTTATGTATACTTACCAAATAATTACAGAATGGAAGCCTTCCCTCTTCCCCTCTCATGCTATAATGTTTCCCTTCTACCCCAGTAGTGTGCGGCGGGGCTACCTCTCTACACCAAAACAAAAAAGAATTGCTACTGTAATTTTCAAATTTTAGCTGCTGGTACTTAGAAATTCATAGGTATGTAATTAGTAAGTGGTAAGTATCCATAAAGAATATGCATAAAATCTCATTTTATTATAAAAATATCATGTTGAGAGCAGTGAAAATTTTTCATGAGGTGATTGGTTTATTAAGATGATAGATCAGAGACATTTGGTTTTTATGTCCCTGTGTATGTTGAGGCAAAAAAATCAGAGATCATTAGAAGTAGGGCAAGGCTGTGCAATGAAGTAATGGGTTTGTAGAGGTGTTAGTAGTGGTGTTTGAAATTGATGATATTTTCAGGTGCATCAGTGGTGATTGGGGTTAGTGAATAGAAACTGCAAGAAATAAGTGAAAGTCTTTGTAAGAGAAACATTTTAGAATAAATGGTTATGAAGGTAAATGAAATCAACGACGAAGCAATGAATATTGATTTGGATGCGAATTTAAACAATTGAATTGTAAGTACAGTGTCTAGGTATTTTAAAGAAATTTAAAAAACATAGGCAAAATTGTAACATTGTTTATTTATGATGAGGTAGCGGGCTAAACCACAGTTTTAACAGTGCTGAACCATACCACATTCACCTACCATACAATCTCAACTTTTACATGACACTCAGACGAAAATGATAGTAAAAAAAATGGGGATATGATAGAAGTAATTACTAGAAAGACTGGAGGTGCCTGTAACTGTACAAAATCTTATCTCATCTGTCACACTGCATGCTTTAACTACCCAAAAGGTAAGCAGGTATCAGCTAGATACAAGTGACAGTTACTACCATTCAGTCATCTGGTACTTTGAATATATTGATATAGAAATATGTAAGTATTAATTCGGAATTACTTTTAATTAACACTTCAGAAGGTGATAAACATAGTTATCAAAATATGTGCAACTGTTTCATTGATCCAACTATATTTCAGATAAGTAGAAGTATACTGGCTAAAAGGTTAAAATGGGTGGAAAAGAATGATTAGTGTATTTTTAGATGTTTAGATGATTTACAGAGAATGATGGGTCAGTTGGTTGGTGAGAGGTTTGATCATCTCAATAACAGGATTTGCAAGTACAGTGGAACCTGTACCCATGAGTGTATGGGGCCACAAGTAACTGGAAGCACAGGGACTTTTATTTAATAAAATGTTGCATCAAAGCAATAATGACCCATGAGCACTAGCACGAGTTGAATTATCAGTCTGTTATCACAAACTTACGAAAAATTGCTTACAATACGGCGTCAGTTAGCAGCTTGTTTTCAATATTTTATTATTTATTTATATTAAAATGTGTATTGAAAACAAGCCAAATTATCAGTCTGTTATCACAAACTTATGATACTTTGGCAGTTGGCAGCTTATGTTGAATATTTTATTATTTATAATAAAAGACATATTGCAAACAAGCCAAATTATCAGTGTTATCACAAACTTACGATACTTTGGCACTTGGCAGCTTATGTTAAATATTTTATTATTTATAATAAAAGACATCTTGCAAACAAACCAAATTATCAGTCTGGTATCACAAACTTACAAAAAATTGCTTATGATACGTTGGCAGTTGGACCTTTTGTTCGGTACAGTGTTCCCTCATATTCGTTGGGGATACGTACCAGACCTCCCACCTCCCCCTATGGATAACTAGATTCCGCAGATAGATGAAACCCCCTATAATAAAGATGTTTAAAACTGCCTATTTTGTTAGTTAAAACTCGAGGGAAACCCACAAGAAATGTTTATATGTACCTGGTTTTTTTTAATAGTTTTATGGATTAAAAATTTATGTATTACAAAAAGTGCATTTGTTCATACACGAAACAAACCTTCGGTCTTAACATTAGGATTTACTAGCGCCAAGCTGGAAACCGGTAGAATTAAAATTACACTTGTGAGATCCAGGGACTAATGGCATCTATACCAGGTCACGGGGCATGTATACCCAGAATGCCCACGGCTACCTGTGACCCATCAGTTATTTTCCTACCGCCTTTAAGATAAGACGTGTTACTGTCTATCTCATTTAAAGCCGGTTTTTCAGTTTGCCCGTTCTTTATCCATTTCATTTTTTATTTTTCATTCCTTTTCTTTCTCCAAGTGTGATCAGTGTGTGGTAAGAGTGTATACGTGGTATGATGGAGAATTTTGCCTCAACATCGGGATCGTCTACCGCTTCGAAGAGGAGACAAAGGAAATGCCCAGGAGTCAGTGGCTTCCCTTGTTCTAGGTTCCTAACTTCGGTGTCGACGGAGCCTCATCCAACGTGTAGTTAGGTGCAGGGAAAACGTATGTACGGTTACTAATCCGTGTTCTGTTTGTCGCGGTTGGTCGGTGGAACAGTGGAAGAAGTTCTATGGGAAAAGCCAATACAAAGAAAGGGGGTGACGCCATCTTTGGATGACCAAACCTTACCGGCTTCTTTTGTATCGGTAATAAACCAGGCAGCTCCATATGTTTCTCCACCTGATTTTGAATTGTCTCTACCACCCTTCGGTTTCTCCTAGCGGTTCTGTATCGGAAACGTCAGGAGGGCCTTGGGTAATTTTATGAATAATTTGCACTCTCCTTTGTTCCCAGCAAGTAGAGGGGGAGATCCGCCATCTTTGTTCCAGGCTCCTGCTACTCAAGCGCATAGGTTAGATGGTACGTGGTCAGCGCTAGGCCTACCAGGCGTACCAACCTTGGATGGTCTGCTTGCGCATTATATGACGTCACGGTTCCAAGCAGGGTCCGGCAGCGCTGAATGTTCCTCATCCCCCGGGCTTGCAATTTATGGGAATTAATGCCGCTGCTTCACCATCCCACTCAGTATTTACAGCGATGCAGAACATGGGAGGTAGTTTGGCAGCAAACGTGCGGTTGCCAGCAGAAACCTCTCAGTCTCTGCCTACGAGAGGGATGACGTCACAACATACGTCACACTCTGAGATGGCAGGCGTGATGACGTCACAGACCGATTCTCGGCCTTTTTCGCTGCACCCAGACGCTAATACGCCTTCTGACCCGTCAATGCAAACTGTAATGCAGAAATTACAGGATATAGAGGAGAGAATGAATAAGAGAGACAAAAAGAAAAAGTGTGATTCGCCTTCTTCGTCTTCTTCCTCTAGTTCGGCGTCATCGCTAAGTCCGATAACGTCACGGCGAGCGCCAGTCAAGCGTTGGAGGAGGATTCGGGAGTTCCTAGCGGATCCTCGGGCCAAGAGGAGAAGAATCAATTCTTCCTCTTCTTCGGACCAAGACTGTCATTTTCAAGTCAGCAAGAAGGTCGGAAAATCAGTGGCTATTAAGCACAAGGTTGGCAGACGAAGCCGTTCGCAAGAGTCCGAACAAGCGAGAGAGTGACGGCCGGCGAGCTAGCGGCCGAGGCGGAGTTGCCAGTTTCGGATCGCAAAAACTGCGATACCTCTGGTAAAATCGACGTTGGCGGCGAAAGGTGCAGCAGAGGATGGAATGCAGGTCCCAGTTTCGCCCGTAAGGCCGTTCAAAATACGTACGAAGGACGATAACGCTCCTATTAAAAGTACAAAAAATAGAGAGTTGGCAACCTCGGCGGATACGTTCGTGGAAGGCAGTGTCCGTCTGGATAGAAGGCCGAGGCCGGGCTCGCCGACGCTCGAAAACGATGCCAATGCTAATAGAGACGAACTTACCTCTGTCTTAAGGGAGCCTTCATCTTGGAGATCTAGACGAGATTCTCGCTCTAGATCCGTGAGCAGAGAAAGAGTGAGACGTTCTCGTTCCCCTGCTGACTATCTGGGATCGAGCCAACAGCGGCCAGCAAAGATCAAAGAGACCGCGGCCGTAGGGGCAGGCGGCCGTGGAATTCCGGGCCGTCTGTCAGAAGATAGAGGCGAGACAACATCTCTCGTGACGGAGAGTGGTACACTAGAGCCGGAGGAAGGAGAAAACCAAGAGTTTCTGGCCTCGTATGCAGAGGTTATTGATTTGATTCGTCAATTCAATAGCCTTTCGGAGAAGACAGAAACACCGGCCAGTATGCTTCCTCTGGAATTGACATGGCGTTTGGACTAAAGAGGGATACCAAGGTGTCGTATGAATTGCCTTGTTCGAGTCATGCGAATCGGCTTGCAACACGTAAACGCAAAGATTGCAGGGAGGGATAATTCCTTAAGATCTAATAGATCATTTAAATTTATTCCCCCTCCAATGATAAAGCAAAGGAAATATACGACACCGAAGTCCTTTGCTGTCTAGACAAATGAACCCTAATGTTGTAAGGTTAAGGCCTGGATTAACCTTGGATCAGGTTAAAATGGAGTGCCCCCTTCGATGACGTAACCAAAGAGGCTGCTACGTTAGAAGCAACAGCTTCTTCTGTCTTTCAGGCTGCGTCCTGTTAGACCTTTGGTCAACAGCAGTGGCGAAAATTGCATCCTCGGAAGCAACAAGGAAAGTAGTGGATGAACCATTGTTCATTAGATTACTACAGTCAGGGTCCAAGGCGATTGCGTACCTGACAAACGTAAGTGCCAATGTTTGGGCAAATATCCTGCTAATGAGGAGAGATGCAGCATTGGCTAGACTAAGCCGCAATGTGGATTTGGATTCCCTGTTAGCAATGAGGAATGGGGATATCTTGGAATCGCAACTACTGTTGCCAGAGGTCATACTGGAAGAGGCGATAGATAGAAGAAAGGATGGACACTAACGATAGGTTGGTGCAACAGGCAGTTAGGAAAACCTCTAACAGTCAAACTATTCCTTTGGAGGGAAGACAACAGCAGATGTCTCGAAAGAAGACAGTGAGACATAGCATCCCTAATAGTCACAAGACCCTCTTCCCCAAAGAGGATAACTCATCGGCCCTTTCACAATAGAAACAAAACAGAGGAAGGGGCAATAGGGGAAGAGGGAGAGGCTCAAGAAGATAGGATGGGCGCCTCCCATCACTCGGCCACACCAGTGGGGGGTTGCCTGGCAAATCACTGGAAGGCGTGGCAGGAACTAGGGGCAGAGCAGTGGGTGGTGGATGTTCTCAGGATCGGGTATTTGATTCCGTTCGAGGTAACCCCGCCCCTGACAGATCAACCATTACCCCACGTCACTTATGCCCACAAATCTCAGAAGGCCACTATTCTGCGGGACGAAGTGAAGAAGATGATGGAAAAAGGAGCTGTGCAACAAGTATGCAGTCCGACAAAAGGCTTCTAACAGCAGGATTTTCCTGGTACCCAAAGCCAACGGGGATGTGGAGGACAGTAATAGACCTGTCAACGCTGAATCTGTTTATAAGGAAAACCAGTTTCAAGATGGAAACTCCGAAAACGGTTCTAAAGCGTCAGAATCGGAGACTTTATGCTGACAGTCGATCTAAAGGACGCATACTTTCAGATACCAGTCCATCAGTCTTCAAGGAAATTTCTCCGCTTCAGTCTTGCAGGGAAAGCTTTCGAGTTCAAGGTCCTGTGCTTCGGATTGACAACATCTCCTCAAGTTTTCACCCTCGTGTCGGCGTGGGCGCATGCTCAGGGGATCAGGCTAATAAGATATCTGGACGATTGGCTGGTGATAGCAAAGTCCAGGGAGAAATTACTCAGGGACAGGGCGGCCCTCCTGCAGCTTTGTCACAGCCTAGGTATTGTGGTGAATCAGCAGAAGTCGCAGCTGGATCCAAGTCAACGTTTGGGAATATCTGGGAATGGTGATAGACACAACACAAGCCAAAGTATTCCGACAGACCAAAGAGTAGAGAAATGCAAACAAGTGGTGAATGCCTTTCTGGGAAAGCAGACACAGCCAGCAAGACAGTGGCAGGTGGTGCTGGGAATCCTAACCTCCTGGAGAAGCTAGTACCACAAGGAAGGCTACACCTTCGGTCCCTACAATGGAGGATGAAGGAGTTTTGGTCACCAACAGTAGATCACCCGTACGAGCAAATTCCCTTGTCGGCAGAAGGAGGAAAGACTTGCTGTGGTGGTGGACGACGACAATCTGACAGTGGGTGTCCCCCTTCAACAATCCTCCCAAGACCTCTTGCTGTTCTAGGGAGCGTCACTAGAAGGATGGGAGCCCATATGGAGGAGTTGATGGTGTCAGCAGAATGGAGTTGCAAGGACAGAGAACTCCATATAAACGTGCTGGAGTTGAAAGCAGCTTTCCTGCTCTACAAGAATTCAGGGAGAGAGTAATGGGACACTCAGTGGTATTGATGTCAGACAACACCACAGTAGTAGCTTATATAAACAAGCAAGGAGGCCTAGTTTCTCGGCAGTTACATGTAATGACAGTTCAACTTCACCAGTGGGCTATAGAGAACCTGGTAGACATCAAGGCCAGGTATATTCCGGGAAAAAGAAACATAGTGGCCGACAAGTTGAGCCGCAGGGATCAGATTCTGGGAACGGAGTGGTCCCTACACCAACAGGTAGTGGGACAGGATGCTCATGTTGTGGGAAGGACCGATCATAGACCTATTCGCAACCAGGTACAACAAAAAGTTGGAAGTGTATTGTTCAGTAGTCCCGGACGCAGAGGCAGTAGCAGAAGATGCGCTACAACACCCTGGGACAATCTGGACGTGTACGCATTTCCTCCATTTTGTCTAATCCGTCAGGTTCTGAACAGGGTAATGCGGTCTCAGAACCTCAAGATGACCCTGGTAGCCCCGTTATGGCCGAAAGCAGAGTGGTTTCCAGACCTACTGGAACTCCTAGTAGATGTGCCAAGAGAGTTACCTCCATGGAGCAACCTTCTGTGTCAGCCTCACGTGGAGAGGTACCACCAGTCGGTGAAGTCCCTATCGCTTCACGGGTGGAGACTGTCAAGTATCTCCTCCGAGAGCGAGGGTTTTCGCAGAAAGCAGCAACTCAGATGGCAGGTAATATCAGAAAATCATCTGCGACAGTATACCAAGGAAGTGGTCGCATACTGTGATGGTGTCGTAGAGGGAACGTGTCTCCACTCGGTACCACTATTCAGCAGTTAGCAGACTTTCTGATATATCTCAGAACAGAAAAACATATGTCTGTATCTGCAGTGAAGGGGTACAGGGCTGCCTCTAGCCTCAGTCTTACGAATGAAGGATTGGACATATCGTCTTCATGGGAGTGGCCATGTGATGAGGAGCTTTGAACAGTCATGCCCACCAAAGGAGCTAAAAGCCCCAGATTGGGATCTGACCAAGGTACTGAGTAGTCTGACAAAACCCCCTACGAACCACTAAGGCAGTCCACGGATAGGAGCCTGACCCTGAAGACAGTCTTCTTGATTGGGCCCATGGCTTCAACCAAAATGGGTGGGGGAAGCTACATGCCTCTCATATCTCATAAAAGCACTCGAGAGGTTGGAGATCAATGGTGTGTGAGTTTGTCCCAGAATTCGTGGCAAAGACCCAAAATCCAACAATAGTAGACGGCAGATTCGACTCCTTTACCATACCTTCCTTGGCAGACTTTGTAGACAACGACAAAGCTGAAATGCTCCTGTGCCCCGTCAGGGCACTAAGGGAGTACGTAAAGAGAACAAGGCACCTCAGGCCGGGTTGCCAGAGGTTGTTCGTAAGTACAGGACGGAACAAGAAGGAAGTGTCCAAGAATACAATATCATTTTGGCTAAGGGAGACGATCAGAGATGCTTATACTGCAGAAGACAGAGGGTCAGATAGCCAGGTGGGAGCTAGAGCTCATGACATCAGGGGTGTGAGTGCTTCCCTGGCATTTAAGAAGAACATGTCTGTGGATAAAATTCTGAAAGCTGGCGTGTGGAAGCGCCAAACAACTTTCACCTCATTTTATTTGAAAGATGTTGCCCATAGATCCTTGGACACCTTTTCCTTGGGTCCAGTGGTGGCGGCCCAACAAGTGATATGTTCATCCAGTGCCCCTGGCGGGTCAGTTTGCGTCTAGTCTAAGATGAAGGTATGAAAGTAGAATGAATGGGATGACTGGTCTTTTTTCTTACTACTTTCTTCCTACTCCTTTAACTAATAAAGGGCAATACGAAGGAGAGTACCGTAATGTGCTGGAACGGACTAGATGCAGGTGAGATGGTCAGCCATACTGTGAAGCTATCTTAGCTGATGATATACTTTTCAGTAGCAACACACCCCTCTCTGTAATAAGGAAAAGAGGGGTGTTAAGGTGGATCCAGTCGCAAGGGACAAGAGTAAACAGTAGAATGGTATCTACACCCAGTGGGAGGAAACCAATAGATCCGCTTATATCTTTGGTCCTAGGTTCATTGTCCATTCTCTTAGAATTTCCCTATATATTCGGAAATGGATAGGTGGCAACTCCCAGTCAGTTGTAGAGACTACCTCCCTCCAATAGTAAGTCTATCCTAATGTTAAGACCGAAGGTTTGTTTCGTGTATGAACAAATACCAAATTTGTAACTAATTTGTATTTTTCATAACTAACAAACCTGAGGTCTTAACAGTTAAAGGCCCACCTCGAACCACCCCTCTAGCAGTCTAACTGGTTAGAAATATAACTGATGGGTCACAGGTAGCCGTGGCATTCTGGGTATACATGCCCCGTGACCTGGTATAGATGCCATTAGTCCCTGGATCTCACAAGTGTAATTTTAATTCTACCGGTTTCCAGCTTGGCGCTAGTAAATCCTAATGTTAAGACCTCAGGTTTGTTAGTTATGAAAAATACAAATTAGTTACAAATTTGGTATTTTGTGATGAAATTGATTTAGGGAAAAAAAAAAGGGGGGGGGGAATAGGTGGATATTTCTCATACAAAAATACAGGGAATAGGCGAATTTTCTGTGAATAAAGCGGGTATATGTTCCAGAGAGAAATCCGTGAATACAGGGAGTTTACTTTAGTATTTTATTATTTTTTATGATAATGAAATACATATTGGAAACAAGCTGAATTATTGGTCTTTTATCACAGTTAGTGGCTTCAATATTTTATTTTTTATAATAGTAAAATACGTATTGAAAAAATATTGTCTGTTATTACAAACTTACAAAAAATTGCTTCTGATATGTCAGCGGTTATCAGCTTGTTTTCCATATTTTATATTTATTTATAAAAAAAAAAGCCTAATTATCCGACTTGTTATCGTAGTCTTACAAAAAATTGGTTACGATACGTCAGCAGTTAGCCTGTCAGCCATTTCCAATGAGTGGATGTAAACAAAATCAAAGCGCCGTCCTATTAACACATAAATGGTGTTTATTAATTTGTTTTTGTTTAAAGACAAGCATTAATTTACATATGATTTCATACTTTTTTCCAGTTTATCAATTTACTTTAATAATTAGGCTTGTTTTTCAGTGTATTATTATTAGCCACAATTTCTGTGCCTACCCAGTATGCTTGCCATAGGCTAGTCTACAGTGCTCGGTCTAACATATGTAATATGGCTGCATTTGGTGCAGGGCAGTTTCTTGATAGATTTAAAAATGAAAAAAAGTGTGTGCAATAAGCCAGCAAATACCGTATTTCTCAATTAATACTACTTATATTGTCACCAAAAGTTCAATTATTGTGATTAAAAATGTTTTTTAACCCTTAAACGCCGAAGCGGTAAAAAAAAAATGTCTCCCGTGTGCCGGAGGTATTTCAGAGTGAGAGCGGAAGCGGAAAAAATATTTTTTTCAAAAAATCACAGCGCGCTTAGTTTTCAAGATTAAGAGTTCATTTTTGGCTCCTTTTTTTTGTCATTGGCTGAAGTTTAGTATGCAACCATCAGAAATGAAAAAAATTATCATTATCATATATAAATAATGCGATATATGATAGCGCAAAAACGAAATTTCATATATAATTGTATTCAAATCGCGCTGTGCGCGAAACGGTTAAAGGTAACGAGTTACTTCTTTTTTCGTTGTAATGTACACTACATTGCGATCATTTTGGTATATAACACATTGTAAAACGATAAAAGCAACACAGAGAAAATATTACAAAATAATGCATGAATTCGTAACGCACGGACGTAAACAAATATTTTTTTCAAAAATTCACCATAAATCTAAATATTGTCCTAGAGACTTCCAATTTCTTTCAAAATGAAGAAAAATGATTGAATATTACTATACTGTAAGAATATTAGCTTATAAATGCAGTTTTTGACCATATCTGACTAGGTAAAGTTGACCAAATGTCGAATTTTTTTATATATATATTTTTTATATGCAATTATTTCGGAAATAAGAAAAGCTACAACCTTCAAATATTTTTCGTTTTATTCTACATGAAATTGCGCACATTTTCATATATAAAACTCTATAAAATGTCAAATATGAAATGGAGCAAATATTCTGAGAATGGAACGTACGCATTTCGGAGATTTGTGGCGGAGAATCCGCGCGCGGAGGGAAGGAAAGATTTTTTTTAAAATTCACCTTAAATCTAAATATTGTGCTAGAGACTTCGAATTTGTTTCAAGATGAAGTTAAATGACTGAATATTACTAGACTGTAAGAGTTTTAGCTTACATTGGCGTTTTTCGACCATTTCGGTAGAGTCAAAGTTGACCGAACGTGGTTTTTTTTCTATTTATCGTGATTTATATGCAAATATTTCAAAAATGAGAAAAGCTACAACCTTCAATTATTTTTTGTTGTATTCTACATGAAATTGCGCACATTTTCATATATAAAACTTTATGTAACGGCTAATTTAAAATGGTGCAAACATTACCACAATCGCACGTATGATTTTTTCGGAAGAGTTACCGCGCGGACGTAAAGAAAATGTTATTTTTTTCATAAATTCACCATAAATCGAAATATTGTGCTAGACTTCCAATTTGTTGCAAACTGAAGGTAAATGCTTGAATATTACTAGAATATAAGCGGTTTAGCTTACAATTGCATTTTTCGACCATTTCGGTAGAGTCAAAGTTGACCGAAGGTTGAAAATTTGTCACTTATCATTTTTAATATGAAAATATTTCAAAATTGATAAAAGCTACAACCATGGGTTGTATTTAGTTGTATTGTGCATGAAATTGCGCACATTTTCATATATAAAACTTTATGTAACAGCTAATTTAAAATGGTGCAAACATTACCACAATCGCATGTATGATTTTTTCGGAAGAGTTACCGCGCGGAAGTAAGGAAAAAGTTTTTTCATAAATTCACCATAAATCGAAATATTGTGCTAGAGACTTCCAATTAGTTGCAAAATTAAGTTAAATGATTGAATATTACTAAAATATTAGAGTTTTAGCTTACAATTGCGTTTTTCGACCATTTCGATAGAGTCAAAGTTGACCGAAGGTTGAAATTTTGGCACTTATCGTTATTTATATAAAAATATCTCAAAACTGATAAAAGCTACAATCATGAGTATTTTTTTTTGTTGTATTCTTCATAAAAATGCACACATTTTCATATATAATACTCCATGTAACGGCTAATTTAAAATGGTACAAAAATTATGTCAAAGTGACGAAATAATTCCCGAGATGTGTCACAGATACTTTTTAGTGCGGCAAGAAAGAAATTCGCGCTTGCGCGCCTGCGTAACGATTGTAAACAAAACAACACCTTGATCCGTGAACTCCCAGCATCCCCCAAGGCGCGTGATTCAAGAGTTTTTGGCTGGTAGGATAAAAAGTATTTTTCCGCGAATTTTAAAAAAAACTTTTGTATGTCGACGTAAAATACGTCCAGTCGGCACCCGAGAGACAAAAAATGTCGACGTAAAATACGTCCAGTCGGCGTTTAAGGGTTAAGGGAGTAATTTTGGGCTGGAAACTAATTACAGGCAGTCCCCAGTTACCAGCGGGGTGTTATGTTCTTAGTGGGGTGCACTTTTTTGGTTAATTGTCATTAACCAAAACTGTGGTTTATGGCATCTCTGTAATGTATTTTATGGCACCATAACTATTATAGGCACTGATAATCGGAACATTGCACCTTTAGGACCCAGCAGCGACTACCAAAAACAGGGTTTTCCCGTGTCAAAACCTATTTTTTCATGTTTAATTTCCATCTTTTTTTTTTTTGCCAGGTATCAAAGGTGCTCCAGCGTATGTGCATCTTTATCGATACCCTGACTTCAAAGAAGCTAGTCAAGCTCTAGCAAATAAAAGCTTTTTTAAGGTAGGGTATAAAAAAAATAAATTAGAAAAAAAGTTATTTACCATTTTTTAAAATTACAGGTTGAATCTGTACTCTGACTGAAGATTGTTATTAACAGGGATGATGTGGAAGAAATTTTGTAATGGTGACAACTGGTGGTTATGTTTTAAGTAATTTTATATGGAATTACCTCCCCATTCATAAAAGTATTGTTTCAATTAAGATGGTTTTTTGCTTTTGATCAGCTGATTTTAGAAATATTCTCATTAAAGAAAATGTGAAAAGAGTAAAATTGGTTCAGTTCACCTGTATTGTACAGTAATACCTTGAGATACAAGCAGCCCAACATACGAATTTTATGAGATATGAGCTGCGAATTGGTCCATATTTTTGTCCGAGATGCAAGTGTAATTCTGAGATACGAGTAACCGAGTTGTGCTTTGGGAGGCTGCGCTAGTTGGCGCATGGGTCCAGCATCAGGACTTTTTGATGACACTTGTTTGTCACATTTACTTAACATTTTAAAGGGCAGACAAAAGCAAACTCATCTTCTAGTTAAACAAGTTCAAACACAGCAAAAGAGATTGATGAAAGTATTGTTTTACGTTCTACATACTCGTTGTGTAAATGTGTAAAGCCTCGAACAACCGAACAAAAAACAGCTTTTTTGCTAAGTACAACCGGCTAGTATTTCAACCATCGTGCGATATTATTTATGTTATAGTAAATGACGTTATGTAGAATAGGACTGATATATTTTATGTAATAACTTTATTTGCTGTAGCTCAAAGATCAGCAAGGAAATATACTGTTAAATTTAAACCAAGTTGTAGCTGAAGCTGAGAAAACTGTTCAAGCTACTAATGCCTATTATCGTGCATTGGCAACAAGGATAAAACTCCTGTAAACTTATGCCATCAAACACAACCATAGATAAAATTGAGAGAAAATAATTTTAATCAAAACTACTGGGCTTGAAAGAACACATTTTACTGTTGTTTTCATGCCGATAACAGATAATGTAAAGCTCATATTACAATGAAATCAAGTGAAAATAGCGAATGGAATCACATAAATTTACTTACACAATAAGTATGCCCCCAATCTGTTAAGGAAAAAATAATTTAGTTCACAATGAGACTTATTAAAGTCATATTTTGACTTAAAAATGCATCGTATAACGAAAAATGACTTGTCTCATATAATTAAAGTATCTAGATATTTGTTTATGCTAACTAGAAGCAAGAAAATTTGCTCAGAATTGAGTTAAATACATCAAAATAAACTTGTATTCGACATCAGCTGATTTCCAACCCAAAATATTGACTGCTATATGTTAGAATTTTATAATAAAGGCAGTCCTCAGGTTACGACAGGTTCGGCTTACGACGTTCCGAGGTTAAGGTGCTTTTAAATTATATTCATCAGAAATTAATTCCAGGGTTTCGATGCATGTTCTAGGGTTATGACGTCTACAACGCTCATCAGGTAGAAGAAATATGACACCAAAACTGCAAAATAATTAATATTTGAAGGTTTTTTTTTGATGAAAAAGGCAATAAAAATGCAGTTAACATAGTTTTCAATGCACCCAAAGCATTAAAAGTAAAGTTTTCTTAGGATTTTTCACGATGTTCCAGCTTACAACGATTTTTGGCTTATGACGCGTCTCAAGAACGGAACCCCCGTCGTAACCCGGGGACTGCTGTACAATAATATGAGAATACATACAATATTATTGGATACAGAGAAGCAGTGTACAATATTTTGAAAGATTCATGGAAAAGATACATATTCGTTACATTTTTATTATATAATTATAGTACATAGCCATCGGCAGTCTTGAGATCGCTCAATTATACCAATGCCTGACCGAGTCCGATTGTCGTTTCGTGTCCATTATTTTTTTTTTCTGCTATCATAGTCAGAATGTATTGAACCTCCAGAATTGGCTTATATTGATAAAATATTATAATACTATGTAGTGTAGGCTAGGCAACCCTATATGTAAAGATGTTATTGATTACCCTAGTGTAGGACAGGCATATGCAAGATACGATTTTCCAACACACGATGGGTTGTTTGAAACCTAACCGCATCCTAAGTCAGAGAATACTTGTACATGTGTGTTTCTTAATTAAAAACAGGACACTTTTTTCATAATTTAGGATGATTTGGGGATGTTTCACAGGGCTGGAATGGATTAAATTTATTTCAGTTATTTTAAATTGGAGAAATTTGTTTGACATACAGAACAAATTACTCATATTTCAAGGTATTACTGTAAATAATATATATATGGATTTTCATTATACAAAGGTTACTGCACACATCATTCAGTGTTGCACAGTGAAGCCAGCAAAGCACTATACTTTAGCTCTACTCATAGCAACCCCCCCCCCCCCCCTTTTGGCAGGACCACTAGCTAATTGGGCAAAGTAAAAGCACTAATCACAGAATTCCCCTCTGAAAGAGATCTGACTGTATGGTATTTGTATTCCTCATTTGACTTGAAATGATGAATTTTGACTGTATGTGTTGGTAAACTCCTTAACCTTAAGTGGAGGGGCAAGGACACAACTTGAATGTAGGTTCTAAATGTCTATTGTAGAAATATATACAAGATCCAGGGGACAAACAGCAGACAGCTTAACAAACAGACAGACGAGACGAGACTGCCTCACGAGAGCAATAATTACAATGTTGCCAATACTTAAATGTTGCCATATCATATTACTGGACTTAACATGGGATACTCTAATGGCGCGCAACATGTGAAATAATATTTGAACATAATAATAACATAATAATACTGGTACATGTGAAATGCGTCTTTTTCATGTACCTACACCTCCCTCCCCCTCACGCTCGTAGTGCATTCTCGAGCGGACTCCTTTTCCATGAGTCTTTGGGAACGACGTGGGTTTACTGGAGGAATACTGACTAAGGACTCTCTTTCTAGGTCCTGGCTAGGGGCCACAGGGACAGGGAGAAAGGGGTCACTATTAGTGGGTGGCACCAGGCGAAGAAAACGACGATTACGCCACCACACACGACCACTAGGGAGACGAATTTGATAGTCTCTTGACCTTCCATGACCCATGACAGTGCCAACTTTGTCCCAACGATGAGAGGTCGGGTCTTGAATCCGAACTTGCTGTCCGACGCTCAACGTGGGTAAGGGGTGGGCATGCTTGTCGTACTTTGGTCTTTTTACCTGCTTGTAACGAGCGGCAACACGGCGGTCACAATCTTCGGTCTTGACCTGCCACTCCTTGGAGAATGCTTGAGGGTGGGCAGGGATACATGACCTGAGAGGACAGCCATACAGGATCTGGGCAGATGGAGAGCGTCCAGTAAAGTTAGGAGTATTTCTGAGCTCCAATAAGCCTCGGTCAAATGCTTCACAATCAATGTTGCCAGATGGGGCTGTTTTGAGGATGAGGTGCTTGATCGACTTCACAGCGGCTTCAGCGTGACCATTCGATTGTGGGTAGTGGGTGAGGTTACCATGTGTCGAACTCCCCATCGCTTCCTAAAATCCTTGAACTCTGCGCTGGTGAATTGGGGGCCTCCATCTGTCCTTAGGCGAAGGGGGACACCAACTTCACGGAAATAGCGGCAGAAGATCCTGATAGTATTGGAAGCGGTAGTATCGCCTTGGCAGGGTGCAACAACAGGCCATCCTGACAGGCGATCGACGACGACGAGGAAAGACTTCCCTGCAACAACAAAGAAGTCGGCTGAGACGGACTCGAAGGGTCTTGTCGGGTTGTCGTCATTCATTAGAGGTTCCTGCGGCTGAGATGGCTGCAATGTCTGACATGCCTCACAAGCTCTGACTGTGTTGGCAATATCAGAGTCAATGCCAGGCCAGAAAACTGACTGCCTTGCTCTGCGCTTGGTTGCTTCCACATCTGTGGCTGTCATGCAAGTGGGACAAGGTGCGACGACGGAGAGCGGCAGGAACTACAACCCTTGCTCCATACAGGACAAGGTCACCATCGGCGTAGAGATCTTCACGTAGTTTCCAATAAGGAAGTAAGGAATTGTGAAGGTCATATCTGTTGCGAGGAAATCCTGATGTGACACAATCGAGTAGATGAGTATACGCAGGATCTGCTTTCGCTGCGTCACGAAGATCCTGAAGTATCCTGTCGGGATCCTGAGCTGGAGACTCGTCTGAAAGTATAACGGCGTTCACAGCCATGACAGTTCGAAGATGAGCAGCGGAAGAAGCACCCGAGATCTCGTCCTCCTGTGTGGAGGGGTGGCTGACTGAGGGGCGCGAGACAATGCATCTGGGATGCACAGCAACTTACCCGCACGCCACACAGCTGTAAGATGTAGGGCGAGATTTTCTCCTTGAGGCGCTGGAGACGAGAGTTCTCGATGGCATCCAGCGTATAACTGTTCAGAATAGGTATAAGGGGCCGGTGATCCGTCATCAGAGTAAAATTCTGTAGGCCTGCTAAATATAGCCTACATTTCGACATTGCCCAGACAACGGCTAGCATCTCAAGCTCGATGGTGGCATATCGTGTCTCTGCGTCAGCGAGAAACCGAGAAACCACACTGAACTAGACGCAGGTGTCCATTACCATGGTCCTGCAGGAGGGCATATCCAATGCCGTGGAGGCGTGAAGCGTCCGTCTGAAGAACAACAGGTAGGTCTGGGTCGAAGAGGGCGAGAACTGGTGGACTGGTGAGAGCTACTTGACACGTTGAAATGCTTCATCATGGTCGGGGGTCCAAACAAATGTTCTCTTGGGACTCATCAGGGGACGTAAAGGTTGGGCTGCAATGGAGATGTCAGGCGTGAACTCCGTCCAACTGGTTGACCAATCCCATAAACGATCTGAGGTCTGTCAGGTTAGCAGGGGTTGGGAAATCCTTGATGGCACTGACTTTCTGCTTATCAGCTGAGATGCCGTCTCCTGAGAGATTGTACCCACAGAAATTCACGGAGGGTGCAGCGACCACAAATTTATCCTTGTTGAGTGTGATCCCAAACTTGCGGCACCGGGTGAGCACTTCGTGGATACGATGAAGGTGTGTAGCATAGTCTTCGTCGTGGAGGAGAAGGTCGTCTATGACCTTAACACAGTTTTGGACACCTTGAAGGGCCATATCACCTCGCAGGCAGAAGGCGTCTCCAGTAGCTGCGAAGCCCATCGGTCCTCTGCAATGTATGAACCGACCATATGGCGTAATAAAGGTGGTTAAATGCTGATCTTCTTCTGCCAGTTCCATCTGCCAGTAACCATAGAGAGCATCGGCTGTGGTGAAATAATGAGCCTTCGGGCCTACACTGCGAATAGCGGCATAGGGTGTGGGTGAAGGATGGGCTGGACGAGAAACCTGGCTATTCAACTTGGTCAGATCGACAGTGATTCGTACTCCTGTCCCATTCTTGGGAACGACGACGAGAGGGTGGCACCAAACTGACGGGTCATCACCAGCAGGTTTGATTATCCCTTGGGCCACCATGGAGTCAAGCTCTTCTTTGACTTGGTCCTTAAAAGCGAATGGAATCTGTCTTGGGGTGTGGATGGCAAAAGGCACTGCGCCATCCTTAAGGTGGATTCTCATGGGAGGACCAGCCATAGGCTTGAGAGGAGCTGTCTTCAACTCTTCTTTCGAGACCAACACATCTTGAAACTCTTGAAGAAAGTATTCCTTTGCTGCTGAAGGTGATGTGGTCGCTGAGATGGGTAGCTCCTTGGCTCTATTAACGTGTTTGACCTCTAAAATAGGTTTAGGGAAATCAGGAGATATTATGGCCAGTTCCTCACAATGACCATAGGATAAAAGTGGAAATTCCACATTTTCATGCACTTGAATCCTGGCAAGACAGGATCGCTTGCCTAGTGTAAGGGTAACTTGTAATATACCCAGAGCAGGTGACATTGGAGATCCATCCGCGGTGAACGTCGCACTTTGCGGAGGCGTCAGCAAACAGCTCCTGGGGATACCCAATGTGTCAAGGTGCTGCTTTCCAATTACAGTGACATCGGCACCTGTGTCTGGTAACATTTTAATGCGAGACTTAACATCGCCAAACGACGAAGAGGACACAGATAGGTTTGGGCGTCTTGGAAATGGTGCGAGGCGATCCTAGGCGACGACAGCTGGTCCTTGAATCTTGCGATTTTGTTGACTGAAGAGGCACCCACTGTTTTGCTTGAAGATCTGTCCTGACGAAGATTCTTCTTATTCTCCCTACAACACTTATCGAAGTGCCCAATGCGGTGACACAGACGGCACTGGACCTTGCTGGCAGGACACTTCATGGTCCTGGACCAATGGCCAACGCGGTCGCAGCTTTTACAAGTACTGTTGGCCGCAGGGCATTTGTCTTGATCATGCTGACGAGCACAGTACTGGCACCAAGTTGCTGGGTTCGAGGGTTTCGGCGAAGGTGGATGCTTTCCGCTTGACTTCTTGCTTCTCTTGTTAGGCCGAAACAGCACACAGCTGATTAGTTGGGGCACGTATGGCAGAAGTTGCAGTTTTAGCCGCCTCATACGACCGACAGGTGGTGATGAAATCTTGCAAAGAAGAATTGGCATCCAAGGCGATCAACTTCTGAACCAAGTCCGCGTCTCGAATGCCCATCAAGATAATCATTTCAGCTGGGTCTCTTCACATGCGACGGCGGTACCTGGGCATAAATCAACTTCTTCCGCAAGGCGTCGAAGTTTCACATAGAAATCAGTGAAAGATTCCCCTTCCGATTGCTTGCAGCTAAGTAACTCTCTTCGGCGAAGTACTTCATTCCTTAAACCCTTTATATGTGACTGTAAGGCGTCCAGGACTTCATCTACAGGCTTATCTGTAGAGGGAGATATTTGAAGTGTGTGTTCTAAAACACGCTGCGTTTCCAGGGTTAAACACATCCTCATCTGGATCATTTGTTTTTCCCGTGGAAGCTTAGAAAGATCCACCATGACAGCATAGTCATCCCATCGACGTCTCCATTCCCTGAACATCTGGAATGTTGCATCTGCCTTCAGTGGGGGTGGCGTTTGCGCGGTTGCTTTCTGTGGTGGTGGAAGGGAGGGTTGACTGGATGGTTCGAAACCACCTCTGTGCCAGGTTGTAAGTAAGGGTTACCTGAACGAGAATGGATGATTGGTGCAAGAGTTTGAATGAGGGCAGTAAACCTTGCATTCTCCTCTTCTCTTCTAAGATCATCTTCTCTAAGGCGAATTGCTTCTTGTTCCCTTCTTCTTTCTTCTTCACGTTGTCTGTCTTGTCTTCTTGTTTTCATCTTCCCCTTCTTCTTCTCTTCTATCATCCTCATACAAGCGAGATTCCTCTAAAAACTTAATCAAAGCGAGGAAATCTGTCCCAGTAGCTTGAGAGGTAGATGGGGGCTTAAGAGTGGTGGGGAGGGAGAGACTGGATGCTCCAACACTCCCCCAACACTCAGAGTGTGGGCCCCGCGCCCACATTACTGGATTGACCACTGTTCTGTGGGCTCTTCTAATTGGTCTGCAGGCGTACCTTTCGAGTCCGTCATTATTGTCGATGTGCAGTGCGCAAGAATAAAGTTTCAACAAAATTATTAAAATTATTCCAAAACGTCTGATACGAGAATAATAAATAAAATTCGTTGAAGCGTGAGTGTGTCGTATGTGCGAGAAATACGTCAGCCAACGAGGGGACTAATGAACGATAGTGTCTGCCTACGGCAGCTCACATCCAAGGCGACGTTGCCAAGTCGACTCAGTCATCCCGTGACATGGCATGAGTGCGGGTGTGACAGTCGGTGCTCCGGCGAAGCCACAACAGAATAAATGCATACTCAATAAAATCACTAGAGCACACAAAAAAGGCACTATAAAAGCACAATGCACTGCACAACACTTCACTGAGTACTTGAGGCACTACACTGCACATGACATAGAATGAATCAGTGGGGACCACGAAAGCACTTTTGAATTGAACGTTCATCCCAATAGGCGATGACCGTCCGGTTCCCGATGTCCAAGTCTTGATAAGCTTCAAACAATACGACACTTCCGCAAGTTCACTGCGCCATGTATGTGTTGGTAAACTCCTTAACCTTAAGTGGAGGGGCAAGGACACAACTTGAATGTAGGTTCTAAATGTCTATTGTAGAAATATATACAAGATCCAGGGGACAAACAGCAGACAGCTTAACAAACAGACAGACGAGACGAGACTGCCTCACGAGAGCAATAATTACAATGTTGCCAATACTTAAATGTTGCCATCATATACTGGACTTAACATGGGATACTCTAATGGCGGCGGCAACATGTGAAATAATATTTGAACATAATAATAACATAATAATACTGGTACATGTGAAATGCGTCTTTTTCATGTACCTACATTGACATAGCTTCAAAATTGTGAACATAGTAGAACCATGAAAGAATTTTGTTGCTATACTGCCCCTCATATCCAGAAGAGCAGAAAAATTGGGATATTTTGTTCTGAGAAAATTACTTAATGGAATGTTTCTAAATATTTTTTTTTATATTATTTTATCAAGGGTTTAGTTTTAGTGCATGTGGATTAGGATATTTTGAGCTTTTAAAGAATTTACTGAATTTTATGGTGGAATTTGTCCAGAAAAAATTCTAAAATTGGAGTTGAATTTCCTTCAGAGGTAATGTCCAAAAGTGTAAGTGCAGCTTTGGTTAAATTCATCAAGTAATTCTAAACATTTTTTCATAAGTTTTACTTCATACTTTGTAACAGTAGCACCATGGATCCTACTACTTTAAATTTATTTTAATGTATTCACACAGAATTTTTTCCCTGCAGGTGGACACAGTAGAAAATTATTGGAACAAACAGTGCAGTGCTTGCTTGCTGTTAACAGCTGCAGAAGTTGATAAATCAGGAACTTCATATTATGGAGAACAGATGTTATTTTACCTGAACACAAGAGGCGATTCAAGTAGGATCTCATTCAGTAAGTGCTTTTGTTGTTAAATATGTAATGTTTTATTACTTTACTCTCTTAATTTAACCTTTAAACACTAATAAAAAGAATTGAAAAGGGGAACTTTGTTTGGGTGGGCTGGAACGAATGATCCCGATTCCCTTTATTTCTTAAGGAGAAATGTTTCATATATCGAACAAATCTCATTTTGACCAGCCTTCTGGAATGGATTAAGTTCAAAGTCCGAGGTACTACTGTATTTGTTTCAATTTAAGTTTTTGGGTGAATATTTGTTTTGGAAATTCAAAAGAATGTAATTGAAAACTGAAATTGAGATTGGTAGCTAAATTACTGCTGTGCATGTGCAGCATTTTATAAGTAAATTGTTGTAAGGTGAGAAAATTTTTTTCAGCATAACAGAATTCCAATGACCTTATGAGTTCTTTTGACTCAATGTATCACTGACTTGAGTATTGAAATGGTAAGGTCTTTAAGTGGGATTCAAGACTGATGAGCAATTTTGTGAAAGATGTTTTTCTCATGAGATATCAGTTTTAATAGTTTTCTTTTTAGCTTAGAAATGGAACTTTATTCTTAATAAAATAGCAATCATGTATCTGCACAGTGTAATTAGATTGACAGGCTTTTCATTATACAAGTTGACCAGGTGTTCATATCTCATGCTGTAATTATTTATGCCTTTTTTTTTTTGGTTTTCTTGTTTTTTTCAAAAGTATGGATGGCATTGGAAACCTTAAGAAGTTGTTTAACGTTTTCAGAATGTCAATGGCAAATGAAAGAATGCAGTATCATCAAGGTTTTTCCATTAAGTGAAAGGAATATTAGCTATTAAAAGTTTGTACATTAAGTAATTCTGGGAATTGCATATATATTTGCTTGAGTTTGCACATGGGAATTTGAATTTGTGAGTTAAGGCTAATTTTAATGGTTGATTTTATGGAGCAGAAATTGATAAACAGCTGAAAAAGTTAGCTTTGTGTACTCTTCCCACTCAGTTTAGTTTTGTTAGGGCTGTTATTTTAAGTATCTTTATATACTCTTACCTTACCTTACATATTAACCTACTTGTGGAAAGCCATTCTGTGGTTGAAGTTAATACTTAAAGGAATATAAGTAGCTAAATATATTTCTCTGTATGTATTGTTAATTTATATAAAGATTAATATTCCTTTTTATGTGAAGTAAATTTTGGACTTTTGATAGTGTTCATAAATTTTTTTTTAATGTCATAAATTTTTTTTAATGTCATCGTATTGTAGATTGGATTATTAAGATATAGACAGCTTAAAACTAATTGCTTAAGAAATAAGTTAACTAAGAATTTGAATAATATTTAATAGTATGCAAATTTAGCCTTAGACTTAATGATAATCTAAGAGTCTGTAAATATGAAAATTATTTGTCTATGGAAAAACCAATTGTATCATTGAAATACATCATTCATATATTACTATTGTGGTTTGTTTATTGAAAAAAAAAGCTTGTAGGAAATAGGAAATTAATGTTTTTATCATAGTCTAATGCAGCTTAGAAGGGTTTAATTAATGTTTTTATCATAGTCTAATGCAGTTTAAGAAAACCCTTCTAGTCTATTATCTGTAGGTGCTAGATGTATGTTTATATTTAAAATTATCTGTAGGTTGTTGGATGTACCTACTATTTCATATGCTTGTGAATTTCTTTTCGGTAGGCAAGACAGGAAATATCCACTCTGTGGCTTGGTGTCCAAGTGGGCAAGAATTCTTCACAGTGTATGGAACAATGCCGTCCAAAGCAACACTCTTCAATCACAAGTGCGATGCTGTTGCAGAATTTGGTACAGGAGCTCGAAATACAGTCCTTGTAAATCCTGTTGGGAATATTGTCATGATTGGCGGTTTTGGCAACATTCCTGGCCGGTATGAGGTATGAAAGGGAGCTAGGTATTTTTTTTACATTTTGATAGTCAATAAGGATTTAATGTACAGTAGGGTCTTGGTTTACGTCCAAGATCTGTTCCTCGAGCAAGGACGTAACCTGATTTTGTCTGCAAGTTGGAATTTAAACAGATGTAATGACTTGAATCAGATAAAATTAAAAGAAAACAATTCCTGAGCACATAAGTACAGTAGTACAAGGGTACATCCTTACATTTATTGTATGGTAAATAAAAAGAAACAATTCCTTACCTCAACTTCTGTGGTTGGCTTGTATACTGGGCATTGCAAAAAGGGGGTGAGACGGGCTTGACTATGCTACTGGGTGGAGGACGGCAATGTATGTTTGGGTCTCATCTGCATTAAACACCTGTTCGGCACAGTAACCCCCATCCCTGATTTTACATCAGCCAATGCACTAGGAAATTCACTCGTCACCACTAGCAGCTTCCCGTTGCGCCTTGAGGTTGTGCAAATTTACATGGGCCTTAAACTGCATGAACCAACCTTTGTTATCCCCATACTCTTCACTTTCACTCCCTTCCCCTTTTCTCTTTTCAAAGATTCAAACAAACTTTTAGCCTTCTCCTGAATCAACATTAGGCTTACTGTGGTACGTTGTTGATGCTGGTCTTCCAGCCAAAGCACTAATTCCATCTTGATAATGAGACCAGTACACTGCTTTGTAATCACAGTTGATTTCATAGAAGCATATCTTTTCACATGTTCAGTCATGTGCTTTGTATACTTGATGATCATGGACACAGTTGTATGACTGAACCCCAGTGCACGGCCGATGTTAGACCGTTTCTCCCCTTTTGTTGTTTTATTATGTCAACTTTCACTTCCATGGAGATTATTTTTCTTTTCTTTGTAGCGCTGCCACCAGAAGAGTCTGCCTTACTCTTGGGAGTCATAATGCAATAAAAAAAGTTCCCAAAAAAGCAACACTTATTAGAGAAAGTGAATGAAATACAATTCAAGATGGCTTATAAGGAGCCAGTGACCTCTGTTCTGTGTAAGCTAGTTCAGCGGGAAGTTTCAATTTACGTCCAAATGATGGAACTAAGTTTTTTAATAAATTTATTGGAGATTGCGAGAAGTAACCACGAAATGATGTAACATGTATGTGTAAAAGAAATGTAATATAGTAATTGATTACCTGCAAACAAGAAAACTTAAGAATTTATAGTAAATGATTACACACAATATTTTTAAACTTACCATGTTGAAGAGTTAATATCTTTTATTGTGTCGTATTTTTAAAATTCTCCAGGAGAATAGCTGACAGTTACCTTGATTGTGTGCTAACCACCGCTTTTGTTTTAATTTTGTGTACAATGTTTAGATAGGACTACCCAGATAAATACCTATCTCCATTTTTGAGGCATTATAAAATAATTTTATAATAATATGTTTTAATTTTAGATGTGGGATGTAGCAGCAAGAAAAATCATTGGAGAGGCAGAGTGTTCTGACACTACGCACATGACTTGGTCACCTTGTGGGCAGTATCTTCTCACAGCAACTTGCTCCCCACGCCTAAGGGTTAACAATGGGTAGGTGATGAGGATAAATATTTTAATAAGTATTACTTAGAATTGATCATCAATTATGTTATGTTGAATTTTGTTTTTCAGTAAATATATGGTGAAATGTCAATGTTTTGTGCTTGTATGTTTGCTTGCAGCTTATTAAAATTGTTAAATATATTTACTAATGAAATGAAAAGATGCATACTTTCAGTTGAATGTGACCTTTTGACTTCAATGATTAAAATATCCATAGGTACAAAATTTGGCATTACACTGCCGTCCTACAACATGAAACATTTGTTCCTGAGAAGACAGAGTTGTATACTGCCAACTGGATTCCTAATCATGAGGCTGCTAAGTCTTTCACGATTTCCAGAAACCCAGTGAAGGGTATAGAATCATCTGTTGCCACAGGTAAGGGGATTTTAAGGAGTACGGTATAGGATGACCTTTATTAGACTCAGAGGTCTGGATAAACTAATCCTTTATATAATAAAGGGATTATGGATAGGAATTCTTCTTCTTATGCAAGTTCTGTATATTTTGATAGGTAATTTGTCACTTGAATTGTAAAAAGACCCAGAAATTAGGTCATTGTGGAGACAGATTCACAAAGTGACCGTGAAATGGACACAAGTGCAAATAGATTGGCGAGTATGACTCGACCTTTAAAAGATAGCAGCTACTGTGTTTTTATCAATTTTATTTATAAATAAATTCACCAATAAGACAGTTGTACAAGAAAAAAAATTGAATTTATTTCTTATGTATAAAATCTCCGAATCACTACCTGTATTACCTGAAATAGTCTTATATAAAATCTCTTGGGTAACTACTTGTATTTTTCCACAGTTCCAGTTGAAATCAGGAGTAGTTTCCTACTTCAAAGCACTTAGTACTATCTGTACTGCCCATTTGTAAACATTTTTGTCTATTTGGCAATTATTTGTATTCGTCAGTCCTTTTCCTCTCAGCTTGCAGAACACAGTTGTTCAATTTTTTGGCCTGGGAGAAGAGAGCGTCTTTCAAGAACTCTCCTTTTAGCTATCTTGTTGGGACATTGTTTTTGAATTTTTTTTTTTTCAGTACAGTCGTGTAACAAAATATTGCATCAGTTGCCTTAATGTTTCCGAGAATATGGAAGTATTCAGCAAGCGGTATCTAGCATCTATTCGTCCAGCCACCCAGGTGTATGATGTGCTATGATGACAGACTAAATTTCTGTTAATTGGTTACAGGTTGCCCTAGAGCAAGATCCTTTCCCTGCACATGACTTAAAAAGAAAGAAAAAAAGTCACTCGCTAATGTATGTTATGGCAGGCGAGCTAAATAACATTTAAGGGAAATTAAAATTATTATCCTTCTTTCGTATGTTTCTTCTCAATTTAATAATTGTGGTATTAATTTTTATCTGAAGAGTTTGATTTTAGCACTCAAAATTGTAGGCCTATATGTTTTGCATATACAATGTTGAAAACACAACTGTTTTTTATATTTTGTTTATCATAATCTAAACATAAAAGAATGTAAAATAAATGTTTGGCCAGGCCTAAAGGTCCTTGCCTGGTCTGCGAAAGACGGAGAATCTTATAATATGCAGGATGATTTTGTTTATAAGTATTTGTGTTTTATTCGATTTTCATAACAAATAAAGTGTTCTTTAACAGCTGTTATGCAAATATATAATTGATAATTTCAGTGTTGAATGGCTTAATACTATAACCGTATGGCTGAGGACTGAATTAGTCACTCCTTGAGAGAAAAATATTTACACTTCATATTGAAGTAAAACAGAAAAGCAAAACTGTATTTCCATATTATTATCCGTAATGGGTGGTAGGTAATATTGATAGTGGGCAAAAGGTTGATACGTAACATTAAAAAATTTCATTTAGTAGAAAAATATCTACTAATAAAAGTTCAGTAAATGCCTTAGAGTATAATTAAGGAACAACATCATCTGAAGATAAGTCAGTATATATTCTTTTGAACATAATTAAAAACAACAGTAAATCATGCTTATGTGCCCCATATGATTAGTAAAATTGGGATTTCTAGTCTGTTTCGGGTGATGAATGCTATTCACATCTTGATATTTAATGTAAATCCCAAAAGCACCGATCACTCCGTTCACACGTTGTTACCAGTTTCAATCATTCTACGCCAAATGTGACTCGCATTAAACCATTCATTATTAAAAAAAAAAAAATTTCCAACTTCCTTCTCTGGAATATCTGAATTCTCCTTCATATTTATAAAAATATTCTGTCAATTTGATGTTCATGATATTAAATAGAAAACTAGCACATATAAGATTTATAAGTTTTTGTGCATGAACACCAATCTCCTCAAAATTTGGTGTTCCAGGCTTGCCAACCAAACCGCACACTTCTAATGCATTTCACCACCCTTCAGTAAAGCGAAATATATTTATATTAGTTTAAGTAAGTTATAAATTATTTATATAATATTTTTGATATATTTTATAGCCAACTTGAATTAATGTTTTTTTCTTTTAACAGAAATGTTTCATATGCTAACTTGAAATAATGTTGTTTTTCTTTTAATAGAAAGATCTTGAAACCAATGATAACCTGATAACATTAAATAAGCCAAACTCCACTCACTCCTGTATTATTTGCATAAAATAATCTTTTTACAGATGATAATCTGTTGACACGGTTAGTAAGCCTGTTCTTATCAAAACTTAATTAAATATTTCATAATAATTTGGACAGAATACTTAAAAAAAAACTATATAAACAAGGTTTTTCCTTGCAGTTTTATTTTTTACTTATGATAATAGATTCCAATTTTCATATTATAAAATTTTTTTTTCAAACTAATCATTGTATGGAAAATAAAAAAGAAAAAATTAGCCAAAAAAATATGTTTTGTAAAGTGATGCAGTATTTAATCGTGCAGTTGTACAACATATTAATTACCAACTGATCAATTGTATTACAGCATCCAAAAAGAAGTACATTCCTCCAAGTCAGAGAAAAACCGTTGGCTTGGTAGGTGCTTCTACGGAGAAGAAATTCCTCAGTGAATTTGATGAGCCACCCAAGGACGAAGGTAATAATTGAACTTGTAGTATTTTATATATATATATATATATATATATATATATATATATATATATATATATATATATATATATATATATATATATAATATATATATATTAACATATGTACATATACACACACACACCAACACACACACACACACATATATATATTAATTATATATATTTCTATAATATATTATTTATAAATATATATATAATATAATATATTATAGATAATATATATATATAGGATACATTATACATATATACTTATAGAACATTATATATATAATTATAATATATAAT
>NC_061109.1:78657203-78717203 GCF_015104395.2 Macrobrachium nipponense
AACTCAATTAAGAGCAATTTTATTGCTTCTATTTAGTGTAAATTAATCTCTAGAAACTCTATTCATCTGTGACAAGGTTATTTTTTAATGAAGTATTTTTAAGTTGAAAATTGACTTAAATGAACTAGACTTAGTTATTTTTATTTTTATTTTATTTTTTTTAAGATGTCGCTGTTGTCTGGTTATCAATACTTTGCTGAAGTGCCGAGACCCGCATAAAATACAAACATAACGATTATGCATCTTTTCTGTGGCTTTTTTAAAAAGTTATGTTTTACTTCACTGTGTCCAGTAATACTGTATGTGGTAGTCATATTATTATGTTTGGAAAAATCAGCTGAAGGCAGAGGCAGGGTTTTTTGCTTTGCAGAGAAATTTTCTTGCTTCTGTTTAGCATAAATAGATCTCTAGGAACTGTTTATATGGGGCAAGGTTATTTTTCATTATATGAAGTGCTTTTCAGTTGAAATACGACTTGAATCTGTCCTACTTCTTTTGAATTCGATTGTTATTTTTCTTCGTCAATAGATGGTTTCAGGAGCTTTGTTTTTTTTGTGTAAAAAACTTAGTTCTGGTTATTTTCATCCTATTTCATAATAATATGAGATTTACGTATATATCTTTTATCGCTGTGAAAACAACATTAACCCTTAAACCCCGAAGCAGTGTTTTAAAAATCGTCTCCCGTATGCTGGGGGCGTTCGCGAGTGAGCACTGAAGCGGAAAAAATGTTTTTTATAAAAAATCACAGCACGCTTAGTTTTCAAGATTAAGAGTTCATTTTTGGCTCCTTTTTTTGTCATTGCATGAAGTTTAGTATGCAACCATCAGAAATGAAAAAAATATCATTATCATATATAAATTTTGGGATATACGACCGCGCAAAAAAAAATTCATATATAATTGTATACAAATCGCGCTGTGAGCAAAACGGTTAAAGCTAACGATTTAATTTTTTTGTTGCATTGTACACTAAATTACGATCATTTTGGTATATAACACATTGTAAAACAATCAAGGGAACACAGAGAAAATATTTTCACAAAATGATGCATGAATTCGTAACGTGCGGACGTAAAAAAAAAGCTGTTTTCAAAAAATCACCATAAATCAAAATATTGTGCTAGAGACTTCCTGTTTGTTGCAAAATGAAGGTAATTGATTGAATATTACTAGACTGTAAGTTTTGTAGCTTACAATTGCAGTTTTCTACCATTTCGGTCAAGTCAAAAGTTAACCGAAGGATGTATTTTTTCTATTTATCATTATTTATATGAAAATATTTCCAAACTAACAAAAGCTACAACCATTTTGTTGTATTCTACATGAAATTGCGCACATTTTTATATATAAAAATTTATGCAACGGCTAATTTAAAATGGTGCAAGCATTACGACACTCAGGCAAAAAAATTTATGATTTTTTCAGAAGTGGTACCGCGCGGACGTAAGGAAAAAGTTTATTTCATAAATTCACCATAAATCGAAATATTGTGTTAGAGACTTCCAATTTGTTACAAAATAAAGGTAAATGATTGAATATTACTAGAATGTAATAGTTTTAGCTTACAATTGCGTTTTTTGACCATTTCGGTCGAGTCAAATTTGGCCAAAGGTTGAAATTTTGGCACATCGTTATTTATATGAAAATATTTCAAAACTGATAAAAGCTACAACCATGGGTTGTTTTTGGTTGTATTTTACATGAAATTGCACACATTTTCATATACTGTATATACTCGAGTAACGTGCGATCTCGCATATCATGCGACCCCAAAATTTTCACCAATAAACAGTGGTTTTGTCATGTATCTCATGTATCATGCGAGTTCCTTTTCCGAGGTCAGTTCATAAGGTTGGTGGTTTAGCGTGCTAATGGCCGAGTCGTTCAGATGTTTGCTGCTGCTAGTGAAGTTACGGTAATTTTCTTACTAATCTCGAGAATTTAATAGAAGATCTCAAGATTAAAAAAGAATACCAAGATAATAAAATAATTGTAAAAATAACACGCCTTGGAGTCCTAAATCATTCTCTCTCTCTCTCTCTCTCTCTCTCTCTCTCTCGCTCTCTCACAAAAATAAATACTGTAATTTGAATCTTTCACCAACGTGTATCAGTAAATGTGTATTCATTGTGTGCGTGTTTAAAAAAAATGTGCAATACACACATTCCGATGTTTCGGTTTTTGGAATTTTTCAATCTCGGAAATGTGAGGTCAGATGCATAATCAAACAAACATCACTACTGCAGCAAAAATATTTTTTCCTTTATGTTTTTCATTATTGTTATTTATTAATTACAGTTTATTTAAATAAATATTAATATAATACTGTTACATGAATGTGAGATAATTAAGATCACCTATAATAAAATAGTGGGACAATTAATATATGTTCACTAATAGCTATTATTTTCAAAACAAACATTCCGTAAAACGTAAAAAATATATGTACATAACAATCAAAATCTAATAATGTTTTGCAGTTCAACTTGTGAATTTCAACAATAAGTATGACTATATAATATATTTCACCATATCGATCTTGCAGTTGAAGTCGTAAAATTTTGAGGATGGTCCGGGAAAAAGGAAAAATTATTGTACTTTTGTGATTACGTATCGCTACAACACCATGTGGTATTTTCATACCACATATGATGGACGCATCGCTACGACACACTGGTATTTTTCATACCCGTATACATTAAAGTTAAAATTATCATATTATATTATTGTTTTCACGAAGAAATAATTATATAAAGAAAATTATCGAGTAATTTTTGCCGTCAGCAGTCAGAAAATCACGAACATGGTAACGCTCAAACTTAGTGTCACATTCCACGGCAATATGTTTCTATAAATAGAACAGAAGCAGAGGGCAGTCATTGGATAACAGATCTCCATGGCTACCAACCAGCCAATCAGGTGTTAGTTATACTACTCTGTGAATTTCTTAGAAGGAACGTTTACACGTAACACACGGGAAGCTAACGATGATGCATACAGTACGTAGTTTTTGTTTTTATTAGTGTATTCTCTCTCTCTCTCTCTCTCTCTCTCTCTCTCTCTCTCTCTCTCTCTCTCTCTCTCTCTCTCTTTGGTTAATCTTGGGATTTTCCATTGTCAAATCTTGGGATTAGTAAGAAAAATGCGATTATTTGAGTAGCAGTAGCAGCAGCTGCAGCGCACACCCAAATGAATCGGGTAAGCCTAGCACGCCAAACAATAGTATTTACAAAATGAGCTGAGCTCTCTGGCTGGGTTGTTTTGGTCATCCCACGTGTTTGATCGCATATCTGCCAAATTTATAATAACAACAGAGATAAAACCGTTTCTCCCATTACAGATATCAAATATTATCTTTTCCGTTACGCAGAATTCTAAATAAATTACATAGGTTCACGATTGATAAAGTTTTTTTATGCAATAACAAAAAACGGAGTCAGATTTTCTATCAACAGGGCATCTCATTTTGGTGCTGTTGCGAATATTTCAACCGTTCCACGCGCGTTTAAATCCATACTTGGACTTGTACAGTCTGGAGGCAGTTCTCCCTTCTACACATATCTTGATTTCTTAATATCGTAGGTATAGAATAAAATTGGTGAGCAAGGAAATATGAAATAAAGCATAACAGTGAGTTTGACGAGTGAGAAATAAACAATCGTATACAGGCACAGACTCACTCTCTCTCTCTCTCTCTCTCTCTCTCTCTCTCTCTCTCTCTCTCTCTCTCTCTCTCTCTCTCTCTCTCTCTCTCTCCGAGAAAATAATAGATAGGAAACAATGACTGAATATTGCTTGAATGCGATATGGCAAAGTTTTGGCCTGACTGAAGTGTGGAGTGACTTTGACACCGACTTACAAGTTATTCCTGGTCATCTCACAGCCATGGATAGACATCAACTTCACAGCCGAGAAAGGGCATTCGTATACAAAATAAATAGGTATTGAAAATGCGAAATGCGGGCCTATGTTGTCCCATAAAAAAAGTTCTCGCTCGGACAGCTGTTTAAGATTTAGGAGAGAGAGAGAGAGAGAGAGAGAGAGAGAGAGAGAGAGAGAGAGACGAGAGACGAGAGAGAGAGAGAGAGAGAGAGAGAGGCCGAATAGGAAGGAGATTAAAGTACCTGGGAATGAAAACCCCTTATAATCTTATAATTATAGCCTCGGGGTTTGTCTCAAGGACATTCAAAGGTCTGTCACCACACATCTTGGGCCTTTGTTGTTTTTTTGTAAAAATTAGCATAAGGGCAGATCTTTAAAAGCCACGCCAGAGAGCTCGCCACGGTGACAAGACTATACCTTCCATATGAATTGACGATGTCCTATACGAAGATGCAGGAGATGAAGATGAAATGATCAAAGATCTGAAAGATGACGAATATGATGACTGCCTTGATGGCAAAGAATTCAGAGCAGTATTTGATGATACAGACACGGAGAGCGACTTTGGAGGATTTTAGTTTATTAATTTTATGCATTATGTTTTACTTTAATAAATTTTCACTTACCTGCGTATCCTAAAATGAAAATAATAGTTCAAGTAACAAATGTTTCTTTTACTGAGTAAAACAGTAAGTAAAAAATCCTTCGGTGATTTGGAAATTATAGATGGTTAGTCTAGAACAGTTAAACATGTTGTATAAACCAAAATAATGCAAATGGCGCACGATTGCTCTTTTGTATTTTAAAATATAATAGTAATATGAGAATGCATACAATATTATTGGATATAGTGAAGTACAAGTAAAGCATAACTTTTTAAAAGATATACTGTTTTCCTCCGGTAGTAACTATCGCGATCTGCCGATTTGGGAAAGCATAGACTGTATGCTAATTTTATACCGCGTGTATGATGCGACCCCTTTAAAATTAGCTTCAAAATTAGGTTTCAAAAGTCGCATAATATGCGAGTATATACGGTATAAAACTTTATGTAATGGCTAATTTAAAATGGTGCAAACATTATGACAATCAGACAAAAAAATTTCTGATTTTTTCGGAAGAGTTAATGCTCGAACTTAAGGGAAAATTTTTTTTTTTTTCATAAATTCACCATAAATCAAAATATTGTGCTAGAGACTTCCACTTTGTTGCAAAATAAAGGTAAATGATTGAATATTACTAGAATGTAAGATTTTTAGCTTACAATTGCGTTTTTTGACCATTTTGGTCAAGTCAAAGTTGACCGAAGGTTGATATTTTGGCACTTATCGTTATTTATATGAAAATATTCCAAAACTGATAAAAGCTATAACCATGGGTTGTTTATTGTAGTATTCTACATGAAATTGCACACATTTCCATATATAAAACTGTAACGGCTAATTTAAAATGGTGCAAACATTACAACAATCAAACCGAAAAAATTTATGATTTTTTCGGAAGAGTTACTACGCGGACGTTAGGAAAAAGTTTTTTTCATAAATTCACCATAAATCGAAATATTGCGCTAGAGTCTTCCACTTTGTTGCAAAATTAAGGTAAATGATTGAATATTACTAGAATATAAGAGTTTTAGCTTACAATTGCATTTTTCGACCATTTCGGTAGTCAAAAGTTGACTGAAGGTTGAAATTTTGGCACTTATCGTTATTTATATGAAAATATTTCAAAACTGATAAAAGCTACAACCATTAGTTATTTTTTTGTTGTATTCTACATGAAATTGCACACATTTTCATATACAGGCGGTCCCCGGGTTACGACGGGGGTTCCGTTCTTAAGACGCGTCGTAACCCGAAAATCGTCGTAAGCCGGAACGACGTTCTTGAAAACATGTCCACAGGGAAAATTTCACTACTAATTTGCAATTTTTCTTAGGGCCGTATCTCTAAAATTATCACTAATTTACTCATGTGACAACACTGTGTATTCACAAATTACTGTATATTTTCATTAAAATACAAGAGAGAGAGAGAGAGAGAGAGAGAGAGAGAGAGAGAGAGAGAGAGAGAGAGAGAGAGAAATAACTCCTTAGGTTTCAATAGATTGAAATGAATGTCTGTAGGCAACTTTTTCCCCCTCCCATAAATACATATATTTCTCCAGAGAAGAGAGAAAGAGAGGACTGTGCAATTATGTTTGTCTGTCTATCAATTCTTTTGCTGAGAGTGAGAGAGATAAAAGGAAGAAATAGAAACACCAAATGTATGACAAGTATCTTGTGGAGAGAGAGAGAGAGAGAGAGAGAGAGAGAGAGAGAGAGAGAGAGAGTTGTTTAAAAGAGAGAAATGGAAATGATTATTGTATTTAAAATACTCAGATATGAATTTTGTACTTGTATTATTATTGGAAAATATTAATGATAAACAAAACTTATTACATACACGTCCATGAAAATGATCTCATCTCAGTAAGAGAGAGAGAGAGAGAGGAGAGAGAGAGAGAGAGAGAGAGAGAGAGAGAGAGACATTACACCTTAAATTCGTTGACCATTGTATGGCATTGTTAAGCTTGAGTGTCACTCGAGTTGAGGTGGGGAAATTGATACAGAAAAAGACAAAGGGAAGAATTTTCTTTTGAAATTATTTATCGTATTATTACTATTTCTATTATTATTATTATTATTATTATTATTATTATTATTATTTGAAAATATAATAAACACGTGCATCTACCATAAAAATTCTCTCATCTCAGTAAGAAAGAGGAATTATCCTTACAAGTGAAATGGAAAGGTCATTTTCATCTCTAAAATACGACCATTATGAATTTTGTAATTAGTTTTATTATTATTATTATTATTATTATTATTATTATTATTATTATTATTATTAATAACTGAAATTATCAATAAACATTTTACATACCAGTACCATAAAAATTCTTTCATTTCGGTAAAAGAGAGAGAGAGTGTTTATCTCTCTTTGTTTCTAACGCTTCCAGCGAAAGAGAGGGAGGGCGTTACCACTATGACTCATTATTACCTTGTGTGGCAGAGAGAGAGAGAGAGAGAGAGAGAGAGAGAGAGAGAGAGAGGAGAGAGAGAGAGAGAGAGAGAGAGAGAGAGAGAGAGAGAGAGTTAACCTTAATTAAAAGTGACATGGATAGATTAGTACGTATTGTATTTCTTTAAAATACTATCACATATGAATTTTGTAATTACAGTTATTATTATTATTATTATTATTTGAAAGTATTAAAAACAAATAGTACAAGTACATAAAAAATCTCGAGTCTCAGTAAATGATGAGAGAGAGAGAGAGAAGAGAGAGAAGAGAGAGACGAGAGACGAGAGGAGTAGAGAGAGAGAGAGAGAGAGGTGGGGGGGGGGGAAATGTCAGGACCACTGATTGCAACACCGCAGCTCTCCCCCAACTCTCCCCAGCTCTTCCCCCTTTTGGCTGTCACAGACATGATATATATCTGACAGTTTTAGTACCTGGAAAGGTTACAGAAAAGACTGGGATTTCCTTCATTCTTCGATAATTTTTTAAATATAAGCTAAAATCTTACTAATTCACTATGGTGTTTTCTTTAATGAATTTATATTATTGCTGTATAAATTAATATTAATATTTGAAAATAGTAAATCATTTATTTATCATACTAAAAAACATACATCTTTGTAGTATAGAGAGAGAGAGAGAGAAAATTATAGTGATTATTTTCTTGGAAAATACAAAGAGAGAGAGAGAGAGAGAGATAGAGAGAGAGAGATAGAGAGAGAGAGATAGAGAGAGAGAGAGAGAGAGAGAGAAACTGTGCTAAACTATAAAGGATTCTTATCTTATCATAATATGTGTTTTTTAAAAGCATCGTAAACTCAGAGCGTCGGAAGCTTCAGCGTCGTAACCTCGGAACAAGCGTCGTAACCCAGGGCGGATTTTTCAATGAATATTTAAGAAAAAGCGTCGTAACCTCGGAACGTCGTAAGCCGGACCCGTCGTAACCCGGGGACCGCCTGTATAATACTCCATGTAACGGCTAATATAAAATGGTGCAAAAATTATGTCAAAGTGACGAAATAATTTCTGAGATGTGTCGCTGATGCTTTTTAGTGCGAGAAGAAAGAAACCTGTGCTTGCGCGCCTGGGTAACGATTGTAAACAAAACAACGCCTTGATCCGTGAGCTCCCAGCATCCCCCAAGGCACGTGATTCAAAAGTTTTTGTCTAGTAGGCCTATAACTATTTTTCCGCGAATTAAAAAAAAAAAACTTTATATCAACGTACCATACGTCCAATCGGCACCCAACAGACAATTTATATCGACGTTTAATACATCTAATCGGCGTTAAAGGGTTAAAATGTGTTTTTTCATGGCCAGTATTTTTTTTTTAAATAATTTTTTTCCACTTAATTACAGTAGAGTTGCATCCACATTGCTGACGCTTGGTAATTTATTGTCATTAGCAGTGTGAAATTTTATTTTCTCAGCTTCATTATTTCCTTGCTAATATTTTCTCCATACCAAATAATGGTATAATGTAAAAATATACAAGTCCTGTTCTACTTGATTACAGTCATTTTTTACTATTTTACTGTGGCTGAAATGCAAGCAAAACATTATTATTATCAGATTTGGTTCAGTTGTTGTAGCAAAACAACTCATTTTGTTCAGTTGTTTGTGGCGCTAGTGTTTAAGCAATGATTATAACTTTACTAACTATACTTTTATAATTCCCTTTTGCTTTTTTCAACTTATTTAACTAGAAGATATATTAAATAAAGATGGAGAAAAGTTAGCAGTATGAAAAAGGTAACTTTTTCTCTCTCTCTCACTCATACTAGGCCAAGGTTTACCAATAAGTTCATCAAATCTGAAAATAAAATTTTTTAGAACTATCATGCAGACCATAGTACTAAATGATTAGGCAAATCCACTTTTTCATTAAAGAGTTATTACATATTATGGCAAAATATGTGGCTGTGACACTGTCAAGGCATCATTAACTAGGCTAGGGCACCAAAAGGGGGAATTGTGGGACCCATAGACTTTTGAATTTTGGTTAGCGACAATTTTCGCTTAGCATCAGGCCACCAGGAACTGAACCCCTGTCGTTAACTGAGGGGTGCCTGTACTGCCATTTGGAATTGTATATCATCATTTGGGCGTTACAGTATATATACATTATATATCTGATTATTGTTACAGAAGCTGCTTCATTGTCAAAGTCTGCTTCGAAGAACAAGAAAAAGAAAGAGGGCAAGAAAAAGCGGGGAGAAAATGGGAACGCAGAAAAAGCAGACAACTGGCGATCACAAACAGCTGATGAAAGTGATCAAGGGGCAAACATGTTGACTTCAACTTTATCTGGGGCAGAACTTCTCTCTTCAATTGCTGGGGTCACGTTGACTGGTGTTCCAGAAGTTGATAAAAGAATAAAAAGTATTAAAAAGGTAAGAGTGACAGGCCTTATGATCAAAGTGGATAATATTTTTTATATGCACATTATTACAAGCCAAGCTAAGATTGGTCAAGGCAATCAATAACTTTTAACTGGTAATAGGGTCAAGTATCCCCACAACATTTTCTAAAAATTTTTTTGGTAGATCAATAACATAATGCAGTTTAGTCCTAGAATTAATTATATATATTTTTTTTTTTTGGAGACTATGAGCTGGTTATCCATTCCAACTCCCAGCAGATTGTAGATTACGAAACAGCTGTGAAACTTTTATACTTTTTAATCATTGTCAATTAAAAACCAAAACTGAAAGCTAAAATTATATAGGACCATTTTATCTAGGTTAAAGATTTCAACCTGTTTCAATCAGAAGAAACTAGTCAAAAACTATATGCTTCACTCTTTATAAGCATTTCTAAATAAATAAGCCTTGTGCTAAATTTCATGAAATCGCACGTCAAGTCTTGTTTTCAGACGTGAATAGTGAGTGGTAAACATATACTAATATTGAGAAAGAAAAAATTAGTCTGAAAAATTCAACGGTACAATTTTTGTCAGCACTCAGAGCAGTTGTAAATTGTAAATTTTACAACGGGAAATAACAATTGATGGCGATGGTTAGAAATTTTTCTAGGCTTAATGCCTGAAAATTATTGTTTTAAACCTACACAATATTTGTAGGATTAGGTCTGTAAATTTACTTCCTGTTATGTAGATTATTGTTGCCTTCAATAATTTTGAAATGATAATATAGTTCGGTATAATACTTTATGGTAATTGCTGAGGGAACCAGGCATTCAGCTGGTTGTTGATACTAAGTATTTAAGAGACATTTCTATTTGTAAGAGATTTTGTGGGATGGCACCCCTTTTGCTACCAAATATATATGAAGAATTTTCATTATGATGCAGGGATAGCTATAGCATATTTTCTATAGGGTATGTTAAGTTAAAATTTTCTGTGAAACCTGGAGTATAATGAATTGAAAAATTTAGCCATTACTGGAATTACTATTTTCTTAATTTTTTATGTGTAGTAGCAGGTTTCATGTAGTTATGAATTCTTTAACATAGTTTTTCTGTTACAGAAACTTCACTCAATTGCCAAGTTGAAAGATGAGCTGGCTGGTGGAAAGATTTTGGAAAAAGCTCAGCTGGAGAAAATGGCTACCGAGGAGCAGCTCTTGAAAGACTTGGAGACGTTAACAGTTTGATAGAATTCGTGTCTGATTATTGGCCCATGTTCAATCATTATTGTATTTTTATGAAAGTACCAAAGTAGATTGTAATTTTTTTTAACTAATTGAAAGTTGGAAATTTATTTATGGTTGACATCGACATATTTTATATATGTACATATGTCTGGTGTGTGTCAAGTGTATGGAAGAGAGTGAAAGTTATGGTAAATTACCATGCATCTTTAGAAAGCTAGTTTGCCCTTTTTGTCATTTAGATTTGACAAAAGTAACCTATTTTGTTTTGTTATTAAAAATTCCTTACCGTATTAGAATGTTTTCACTACCCAATTTGTGGCATATTACTTGAGAGAAAAATTGGTAATGTTAAGGGCTTTGGGGTATATGTAATTAGTTAGTGTAAGGAAACTAACTTCAGTAGTTCTTTACATAAGGGATTTACTTTAATGCAAACTGGAGCCGGCCATTTAACTTGAGATGGATATTGGTTGTTGGCTACCTATGGAAGGGAAGGGAGTCCCCTCCATCCAGTTGGTAGGCATTCTCTTTACTTTTTGGCCGCATCTGAGACAGAAGTGTCTCTTCTATTGCCTGCTGTTTGACTTAATTCTTCATTCTTTTCAATTTAGAATTTAATTTTTGTTTTGATATTTTGCCCATTTTGAAATAATGCAACAAATTCTATTGTTACATTTTGTTATTTTCACTCTTTCTTGCTGTGTTTTCCCTACATTTATGCTACGTAATTGTTTTCAACTTATTTTAGCTTATGAGCCTTTCTCTTAATTCCCTCTCTAACTTGGTTCTGCCTTTTTGATTTAATGCAAACCAAGCTTGGTCTTAGCCTTGGTGTTTGTTCTTTTATTCTGTTAAATCTTTTTTTCTATTAAGCACCCAAGAAGAGAGAGAGGCCGGTCTCTTGACTGCCAACCATCCTATTTTTAGATGCCACCTCAACCTTGTTTTATCAAACATCTTAATTCTACATCTATTTCTTTTTGTTCTGAAGTGTTTTCTCTCTGACCAAGCTGAGTTGATTTTTTCTTTCAACTACACAATTATTAGGAATGTTGTAATGTGTTAGTCTTTCAGATGATGTAGAAATTGAGATGTTGAGACAGAGGAAGTCTCTCTTGCTAGTGTGGTGGTTTGGTAACTGTCGTACAAGACTTCTGCTTGCCTTCCAGCATGAATCCCCCTCACTCTTGTAGGTTGCGCCTCCGCTCTACCTTTTAAAAAAGAGTCCCCAGGCAAACAAGATTGCCCTTCCAAGAGCAATTCTACCTCCATGGTAGGGTGAATGGCAGACATTGCTTCTGTGGGATATGACAAACTTTCAATCAATTTGTTTCATAGCTAACAAACCCTTGGTCTTTACAATAAGATAATATTCTTGTGCCAGCTGGAAATTGGTTAAAAACAAAGATTGTAAAGCAAGGAATCTGTGGCATCTGGCAACTCATGCAGGCATAGAACCTTGTGACATGCTAGTCTTTCTTTGACCGCCTTGGAGTGTAGTCACTGCTTTGCTCTCCTCCCAAGACAGTTGCTTTGTTTGTCTGTGATTTATTTTTGTTTCAATGTTGTTTGTGTGTGTGCTTTGTTGTTATCATAGAGCCTTCTGATTCTGAAAGGCCTCGTCAACGCTTAGTGTCCAGGCATTCAGGGTTTTCCGTTCTCCAGGTTTTTGGCTGCTTCCATTACAGATCCCCATACGACATGCAGTAGGTGTCGATCTAATTTTTGTACCATTACTAATCCTTGCTCGGAATGTTGTTCCTGGCCTAAGTCGCAGTGGAGGGCGTTTAACAAGAAGAGGGAGCATCGTAGAGTTTCTTTTTGTTCTTCTTGGGAGGATTTTTTGCCTCCTCGTTTGGATGTTTCAGCATCCCCTTCTTCGAGAAGCGTCCCCCTGCTTCGGTTATACCACTCTCCTTCCCTTTCTTCTATCAATTTGTCAGAAGTATTGGTAGTTGCACAGGATGAGATTCTAGACCCCTCTCCTGTGGGATCTACTGCCCTTCCAGAGAGGGAGGAGGCTATTCCCCTTGTTTCCTTTATTTCAGATACTGAATCAAACAAGATGGCAGCTGTTTTGGCATCTCTAGGCTTACAGAGTTCCCCCTCCTTGGATGGCCTTCTCTCTCATTTCTTGGCTCATACCCTCATCACCCCATTGGCAGTCCCCCACCTCCAGGACTACATTACTTTGACTCTCGTGTGCTGCCTCCTTGCGGGTTGCCTGTATCAGCATCAACGCTTGCTGTGTCACCCTTTATCGCTCCACCATCAACCAATGCTACCATTAGAGATGATGTGACGTCACTCCCAACATCCTCTCAGCTTATGATGTCAACTGGGGTGGTGTCTCTTCCTTCCGTTGTTTTCAAGTCATCTCATTTGCCTATGTCATCTCTTCCTCTCGCTGAGCCGCCATAAATGTTTCAAGCTATGTTTGAGAGGATGGACTCTGTTTTTACAGAGAGGTATTCTGTTCTCTGGCAAGAAGAGTCTTCTTCTGTGAGCGAGAGGAGTGCATCGCCGTCTTCTCTTTATGAAAAATTTGGAAATTCGCAAACTTTTTCACTGAAATATTCACCAATTTGTGTATTTTGATGCTATTTTCATGACTAGTTCTTTTGCACTTGGTGAAAGGAGTGTCACGGGACAGTGAAAGAGCAAGGCCAAATGTGTTCCTCATTGTGCAAATAAGGCTATTGAAGACTCCATTTCAATTCTTTAAAAAAATGGCTTTATTTAACCCTCTTGCTCACAGGTACACAACTTTTTCCCCAGGCCGAAAAGAACGCGCATGGAAAAATTTTTTGGTAAAATTCGTTACATCCAAACTATAACTGATATACGCTTCTGGTTAGTGTTATTACATCGGCAAATGATTGAATTATTGCCTAAAGCAATCAGAACATCTTTACAAGGCCTAGAAATAATAATAAAAAAAAAAGTGATGAACGTGGTATTTTTAAGAAAAATCATAGATATTTTCTGGAAATAATCATGAAAAATATAATAATTAGGTTTGGGGAGTTTGTTTTAAACCTAATTTGTGTAGAAATGTTTGATCTTTCATGTGGAAGCAATACTTTTGCTATAAATGTGTTTGTTCAGAGATGTAATTGATTAAAAAATGTAAATTTTTTTACAGAGTGCAATTTTCAGATTTTCAAACCTACTTAAGTTGACGTTTTGTATTGTAGGTAAGCAAGCTTGTGGTGTTTGGTTTGCGTTTTCTTCGAGATTCATCATCTGTCGACCCAGTAGCGTCAACTACGTTTTCTATGATTGATGAATTTTTTTGTGTGAATTTTTCCTGAAAATAACTCGCATGTGACGCGCCCAGCGTATCACTTCCGGAAAAAAATTTATTGATGCGCTACGCTTCATCAGATCACGTGAGGGTTAAGAAACATCTCATTATAATTTACTGCAGTTTTGATAATATTTTTAGAAACAGAATATATGAAAATGTTAAGACAATATGACAGTGATTTCCTGTGCTGTCACATCTGCATTTACCCTAAGAAAGAAACAATTATAGTTTTGGGTCAGTAGCCTTGGATTAATGCATCCCATTAAAGGACCTCTAGGTCAACATTAGGAACAATGAATATCTCCCCAAAACGAAACACCAGCCCTCAAACAAATGTAGTTATATATGTGTTTTAAATATTTCTCCCATATTTAAAGACTGAGGGTTTGTATATGTGTAGGAACAAATGACAAATTTAAAAAATATAGTGGACCCTGTGTTTTCGTGTACTTGGCATTCACAGACTCACGTATTTACGGATTTCTCTATAGACCATATCTTACCATTATTCACGGGAAATTCGTGTTTGCAGTATTTTTCTGAGAAATATCCACAAATTACTGTATTTTCCGATCAATTTCTGGTGATAACTAAAAAAAAAAACGGGGTGTAAGCATTTTTAGTGGGTTTTTCATGAGGTTGAACTAACAAAACAGGCAGTTTTAATCAAGCAATTTTATAGGGATTCTAAGTATCCGTGGATTCTTTCTATTCAGTGGGGGGGCGGGATCTGGAATGCATCCCTCACAAATTGGGGGTCGTCTGTGATTTGTTTATTCCTAACATACAAACTTGAGGTCTTTACATAAATGGCCTACCTATAGCCACCCCTCATTCTGCTTCCTGGTCCAAAATGTATAATGAATGCCTACCAACTGGATGGAGGGGAGTCCTCCCCTTCCATCAGTATCCACCTGGTTTTAATACAGGGTATTGTTATATACTAAAAATAATATTCTTGAACTCTTGAGAACTATATGCCATTTTATCTAGGATATGCTGTCTCAAAACTTGAGCAAAACAGCAGCAAACAAATTCCCTATACAACACTATTATATGAGGTAACCTGTAATAAGTACTGTATGCAGCCATTTTAACAAATCTACTTAAAATTTAGTGATGTCATTGAATTTGTTATATTATTTGACTAGACCAATTTCTTCACGTGTGGTTTAGGGTAGATTTACCCTGTTTTCTAGGTCTTCTAACAACCCTCTTAAGCATAATTTATTACAAACCTGCACTATAGCAAGACAAAGTTTGATAAGAAAGTATTCAAACCTAGGTCTTGGAATGAAATTGGCTCTTATGATGTTCAGAATTAATTTTCCTTCAGAGAGTGGCCCTTGGGATATGAAAATGGCAAATCATATAAAGGGACTGTGGCATATTTCATTCTACATATACTGTACTGAAGTTTATTCTAAGGGTCTTTTGTCACATTTATCTTGATTTTATATGTTTTCATACCTCATACCTTTCAGCTGCATCCTCATTTTAGAAAAGGCAAAAAATTACATGGAGCCACATCACATAGTAAGGGACTTTCTGCACTTGTCAGACACTGTATTTGATCAAAATAATTGTAAATGAGATGAGTAGAGAGAGCTGAAGCAATGTTTTGGTAGAGCTGTCAGCATCCACCTCTCCCAATGCTTGCTTTTGCTGCCGAGTTTTTTGGCCAAATGCAGTATGGCATTAGTGCAACAGGTCCCATGCTCTCCTGAAGTGACCTCATTCAACTTCTGGCTATTTATAAAATGGAAGATATTGCTGAAAGGTACAAGGTTTGAGGATATATGAGGTAAATGCAATGAAGGCCCTGTTAGTGATCTAAAAAAATAATAATGATGTTTCCAGCACTGGAAGGACTGCTTGAGTAGGAGAGGAAACCAATTTTACCAGGTTTTACGATGAGTAATGGAAAGGTTGTCCTCTGTAAGTGAAGTGAAAAGCATGTGAAGGAACTCTTTGAGAGACCACATTCCTTGAAGGCTGTACTGGGAAAACTGAATACCTGAAAGGCAGCTGTTGAGGGTAGGTGGGTAAGGGGAGCTGTAGCCACTTGCTTGGCTAAACTAATTCCGTAGTCTGATTGCAGAACAGCAACATACTATGTACAGGTTATGATGCAGAACTTCCATAAAGTGGTGTAGTGCTGGTGAACAGCCAGACCTAAACTCATAACGTTCATACGTTCATGACTGAACTCCTTGTTCATATATTGATAAATCTGAAAGGGTGACATTGGAAACTTCACTGATGTTACTTCTTCCCATTAGGGCTCCGGTGTAATGCAAATAATATATTGCATGATCTGATTCCTCTTCAGTCTTGCTGGTTAAACACAAAACAGAACTTGCATTTACATTTTCAGTGTCTGTGCCTCCGAATATAAGTGAATCTTTGCTGCTCATTTTACTAGTGTGCGCACACGACTGCTACAACAATATTTTTCCATATAAGTATAATACAAATAATTTTTTAAAAATCAGTTCTAAAAACTTGCATCTACACAGATCAAAATTATCTGGTTACAAACACTATCACACACATTTTTGGAACTTCTCAACACTAAAACTTGTCACCGCTGCAGTACACTGTGGACAGAGTACTACATTTATGGAAGCTTAGGCTCGTATCCTAGGAAAAATACAACTTACTTTTTTAAAATTTGTTATCTTTCATTGTATTTAACCGAAAGTTTCACAGAGTAATTCAACAAGTACTACCAGCGATCTTCACTTGATATTTCATCTTTTGACTTATGTAATTACTATAATTATGTTCCAAGGTTACGGTCAAAATTTGTACAACTTTCCGAGTAGTACTGGTTTGCTAGCACTTTTAAAATTTTTTTATTTTATTTTAGAAGTCACAGTCACTTTTTAATTCGGTCTGACATATAATGTCACTTGTTACTTCACCATGCCTGAAAGAAAGAAAAAAACTGATAATGTGGAATATATTTAGAATATACTTAAATAAAATATTAAAAAACACTTTTTAATTATGGAACTTACCCAGTAATTTCATAGATAAGTTTCACTCACCTGGCAGTTAAAATTATGAAATTTGTTGGTTGTGCTTATTTTCGGTTTGGGTAACAATGCCCTGCCCACTTTCAGGGAGAGGAACAACTTCACAAAGAGATCAGTTTGTTTCTGCTGGTTGATGGCTATAGTACACTGGTTGTCGGCTGCAGCTGATTTTGAAATTCTTGACTGATTTGATTGTTGGTTCATCACAATTGGTGAAGTATTTTAATTTATTTGTCAATTTTGGCATTGTTCAGATAATGTTAGGTTCTTTTTAGAGAACTTGTAATAGTTTTTTTACTTTTTTGTTACCAACTTGACTATCAGTTTGTGACGATGTCAGACTCCAGTTCGTCTTATATTAGAGACTGTGCTAAAGGTTGTAAAAGACGTTTGACCAAAGAATTGTATGATTCTCACATGTGCATGGATTGCTGTGGTCAGTTCCCTAGACTTGAGATATTTGGATTGTTAATGACTGGGACAAAAGGACATGGAAAAATTTAGTCTCACTTGAGAAAGTTAGCTAAAGACAAGAAAAGAAAGGCAATGGCTAGAGCAGAATCTAAACTGGTAACTAGCCAGGGATCTTCTGATTTAAAATTGGATTCACATGTTCCTAGCATGTCTTTGGCCCCATTCCCAGTTCTTTTGCTATGCCACCCTCAACAGTTTTAGGCTCCCACACTACCGATTCCAGCCCCATTGACAGCCTCGAAGCAATGATTTTATGATTTATTAGTGCAAACGATGGAGCAGCTTGGTTCGCCAGTGAAAGTCCTTATGGACAAAGCCTAAAGTGATAGTGCAGTGTAAATGGAGAAGGTGGCTGTTCGTCCCATTAACTCTCCTATGCAAAGGTCACTGGCATACTCCCCTAAAATTTGGGAGGAGTCAAACTGGTAGCCCAAGGGAGGTGGGTGGGTCTGCCCACGAGCTGTTACCCCCTCAGTTCAACCTGTTGAAGTATTCCAGATTGCAAGCAAGAGCCACTGGAAAGGTCTCTCTGTGGATTATATTTTGAATAAATAAATATATATATATATATATACTATATATATATATATATATATATATATATATATAATATATATATATATATATATATATACGTATATATTTTTTAATTGGTTTTATCTAAAAATTTTTATGTTCATATATGAATACAGGCAGTCCCCGGGTTACGACAGGGGTTCCGTACTTGAGACGCGTCGTAAGCCGAAAATCGTCGTAAGCTGGAACATCATAAAAAATCCTAAGAAAACCTTACTTTTAATGCTTTGGGTGCATTGAAAACTATGTAAACTGCATTCTTATGGCATTTTTCATAAAAAAACCTTCAAATATTGATTATTTTGCATTTTTGGTGTCATATTTCATTTGCCAGATGAGCGTTGTAGGTGTCATAACCCTGGAACATGTGTCGTAACCCTGGAAATAATGTCTGATGAATATAATTGAAAAGCGTCGTAACCTCGGAACATCGTAAGCCGAGACCGTCGTAACCCGGGGACTGCCTACTATTATCATTCATTTATTTATAATTTATCATACTAATTTATACATTTCATTTTCATTAGGACGCTGAATAATCCTGATGGGTTCTGGCACTTGGTCCTCAAGGCCTAAATTTCATAATCAATCAATCAGTCTGTGGATGTTCGTAGTTTGTCTAGTTAAGAGGATTCCTCTCCCTGTTGTCAGTGGCGCTCTGGGAATAAATCTCGTCCTTTGAAGAGAGGCGCTATGGACGTATCGCTTCCTCCAGCTGTCCCTGTCAAGAGGCTTAAAGAGCCGGAGTGCCATCTTGCTGTCACTGGGACAGCCCAGAATGCTTTTCTTCTGATTGCCTCTCAGAGGATGATGCTCCTCCAGCGCCCAAGGCTCGTCGTCATCGTTCTTCAACTCCTCATCAAGCTCCAGTGCTGCCTTCAACTCCTGTTCCTCCAGCAGCTTCTGAGCGCCCAGTAGTGCCTACGCTTTCGGAGAGAGCCAAGCACCAATTGGCACCCGAACCCCCAGCAGTCAACAAGCACCCAGTAGCGGCTGCTTGTTTGGAGGAAGCCAAGTATCTGCCTGTACCCAAGCGCCCATTGACGCCACCAGCTACCCATACTCATTGTTACTTCTGAAGTATCGGAAGTGGATCCCATTCAGCAGAAACTGGGCAGTATTCTGTCTCTTCTTAACAAGGCTCCCATGACTTCTCAAGCGCCAGTAGATATAGTGATGTCTCGAGTGCCTGTAGAGGCGGCGTCATCTCAAGCTCCTTTAGACATGGCTCTTTCTCCAGTGTCATCTTTAGATGGAGAAATAGCAACCAAGAAGCTCCGCTGACTGCTTATACTTCTTTCCTGAGGTTCCTGCTGGCCACTTTTCCAAAGTTTTTTTTGCGCCAGCAACTCCATCTCCCGCTTCTAAATTTAATGTGGATATGCCTTCCTCGTCTTCCACCAACTTGCCGAAAATGATCCTGTTGTCATCAGCTAAGAAGGCCTTCAATGAAGTAGAAGCAGAGCTTGCAGAGAAGAGAGAGCAAGGCTCTGTTTTACCCGAGAACTTCTCTGGACTGGCTAGGAGTTACATAATTAAAAATGACATTTTTATAATAAAACCATTTCAATTATACTTACCCAGTAATTACATGATTGGAGGCCCCCCTCCATCCCCTAGCATGGATTTTTTTAGGGACATATAAAACTGATCTCTTTGCCAAGTTGTTCCTCCCTTTCTCTGAAAGTGGACGGGCCATTGTTACCTACCCAAAACAACCAGAAAGATTAGCACGACCCGTGAATTTCAGAATTTTGACTGCCGGTTGAGTGAAACTGTTAGCTATGAAATTACTGGGTAAGTATAATTAAAACTTTTAATATAAGAATGTCATAATATTTGCCTTGGATAGCTTTACACTTCAGTTGAAAATCTGAAATGGATCCCCTACTCATTTCACATATCCCAATGAAGTGTTTACTTACTGCACTTTACCTGACATCTCTGTATGCACTATTTAAATTTGCCTTACAGCATTTTTTTCGTTTTTGCCATCCTTTTATACATTCTATTTTAAAAATAGATGAAGTATCCAAACTTGTAATGGTCAACACAACACCAATACTCACTGAACTTCAAAATTTAGTCATTAAATTTGTTGATACTATTGTGGATAATCTAAATATGTACAATTAACATAAGAGCTTTTCAGGGTGCCAACAAACAAGCAACCATATTGAATTAAAAACCTTGTCCAAATTAATGAACACAATACAAATTTGAGGATCATTAAATATCAAAATACAAATTTTGCCATTGCTATGGATGGGCATTACCAAATTGAGTGAAATTCATATGGTAACATATCAACAAACTAGAGTACTTTGGGCATGAGTACACTCTTGTTCATGAGATTTTTAAAAATTTACTTTGACCAACACCAATCTAGGCTACTGCATGTAAAACAATCATTACTGCATCTTTAATAGACACTTCCATTTTAAATACACAAATAATGACATGATGGTTGTTGCTACTTTAAAAATAAGTCTGAACCACAATTCAACACTAAAGATTAGTTTTACAACTTAGTATTCGTCACTGACATAATAGATAATGTACATAAGTAAGAATGCAATGTTGTGGTGAAATACACAGAATTGCTCAATTATACTGACAATTCTTTCATGTTCTACTAATAAGGAGAATCCATATGGTGTTAGCAGAATTGCTATTTTTCCATGCTGAAATGTTCAGAACTAAACTATTAGAAAGAAAATTTCCTGTTCCATGTACACTCAAAACTAAACAGGTGGGCTAGTGAGAAAAATTTTGTATTCAAGGTAGGAAAGGGTCTACTTAGAAACGTAAGCACTACAGCCATAGCCATACTGTATTGCCAATTTTGGAACTTGTATACCATATTCCAAGTTGAGTTCCCAAGAAGAATAAAATTACAAGATTATGAGAAATAAAATGCAGTACACTCAAAACAGCATAAAATTATAAATACTATGTTGATAATAAAAGTTTGCATTTAAAAAGGAATGCCATGTACTGCACTTCCCATTACATTAAGACATCAATTCAATCTGTTAACTTTGTCGTAAAACCCTGCTCAACTACTCCACTGTATTGTATTTTACTATGATGGCATACTTCACTAAATAATATAAAATTAACTGAATAGAGAAAAAGAAAACTTACTTTTCCTTTCTTCTTCTGTTGACATTTTCCAAATCTGCTACTGTATCTGGTAGAGGAATGTTCAAGGTTTCACCCAGTTTAAGTGTCGTCATACCAGATAGGAGAGAAGCACCACCAAAAAGTACCGATGGAACCCATGGACAGAGAGGACCCTGAGTGGTAAATGGAAAATAAATAATTTAAATAAATATATGTAACAAAACACTCCTGAATAAATAAAATAAAAATTTAAACTTCAAACATCATTTTCAAATGTTTATTGCAGTGATATGAAATAAAAAAAGTAAAAGAAAATTGCTTGAACCATTTATCAAACTCATTCAGTAGTTTTCTTTTTAACCTAACGAGGCAATGACTCCGATCTCATGAAATGTGTAACAGTATTCAATGTACTTACTCTTGTTTATTATGTTCAGGCATAACATTTGGACTGGTTTTGATATTTGAAATTCATGACAAATTAATCCACACCTCAGCCAGAGGTTTGCTGTCACTGGCAAATGGCAAAACATGATATTTTTATGATAAAATTAAGTTTTATTTATACTTACCTAGTAACTACATAGCCAAGAATTTTACTCGGCCAGCAGCTAAATTTTGAAATTTGCGGGTCGCACTAGGTTTTTGTTTTGGGTAGGTACTAGGTAACAATGACCCCGCCCACTTTCAGGGAAAGAGAGGAACAACTTGGCAAAGAGCTCAGTTAGTTTTATGCCCCTTAGTGTCCATGCGAGGAGACTGCGGGGGGTTCCGATCGTGTAATTACTGGATAAGTATAAATAATGCTTAATTTCATCATAAAAATATTACAGGCAGTTCCCGGGTTAAGACGGGGGTTCCATTCTTGAGACGTGTCGCAAGCCGAAAATTGTCGTAAGCAGGAACATCGTCAAAAATTGTAAGAACCTTACTTTTAATGCCTTGGGTGCATTAAAAACTATGTAAACTGCATTCTTATTGCATTTTTCATAAAAAAAACCTTCAGATATTGATTATTTTGCATTTTTGGCGTCATATTTCTTCTGCCAGATCAGTGTTGTAGGGGTAGTAAACCTGGAACATGCGTTGTAACCCTGGAAATAATTTCTGATGAATATAACTGAAAAATGCCTCAACCTCAGAACATTGTAAGCCGAACCCATCGTAACCCGGGGACTGCCTGTATTTTTATCTAAGTAGCTTACCCAGTAATTACATAGGTGATTCCCACATTGACAGGAGATGGGATGCATGGACACTTCTACCCCAAAACATGAATGGTAATGAATTTGAGAATAGAAAAAGATTGCCAACATGAGATATAATGTTTGTAGTTTCCTTACTTGATGAGAGAGTGACTATAATGTTTGTTGTTTCCTTACTTGATAAGAGAGTAACTGCAAGTCAGTACTGCCTCTGGTTGGCACTCATCGCCTAGTGGTATAGCTGTGGAGTGCCTGCTATTTCAATGAGTACTTTGCAGAAAAGGACTATTACAAAGGCTAGCAAAGAAAAAAAAACTTGCCCTGCCCAGGGCTCGGTACCAAATACAACCAGAAATAATAACTGTTACCTATACCCCCCCCCACAAAAATAAATCAATAACCACCACCACCCTACCATGAAAGGACTCGAGGGTACCCCAGGTACTTTGTACCTCCAGGCTCCCCAAAAACTCAACACCTTATGTCAAGGCGAAGATAAAAATTAGGAAGAGTTACTCCTACACTTCCATTCCCACGCCACACCAGCTGATAAAAATGGACCCAAGGTACTGGTATGTACTGCACTTATCATATAGTATAGTTTCATTGCCACATAAGTAATGCGAAGCAAAAACCATTTTTACATTTCCAAAAAGTCGATTGCAATGCTGAAGAGAGATAAAATGCATCTGAATGCCAACAAAGTGACCAATGCTCTAATTTCATGAGTTTCCACTTAGCAAAATGGAAATAGGTTCTCATCAATCAAGGTGTGAGCTTCCAAATTCTTTAATATACAAAAAATCAGCTATTTGAGTTATAGTTGTCACCTGGTCCTAAGGCTATTCCACTTGGTCTAATACACTTTGTCAGTAGATTGCCTTCTACATTTGGCAATAGCTTTTAAAGCTGCTTTTGAAAAATCTCTCTTTCTAAGCAATCTCCTGACAGTTTGAAGCCTGTCAGGGCCAGAGTGGAAGCCTTGGTGAAATTGCCTGAAGTTTGGCTGTCTGAGTAGCTGAGGTTTTTGTGGAAGAAGCTTCAGGAAATCTACTAACAAGTTGATGAGGTCTGGAAACCACTCTTGTGATGGCCAAAACAGGGTTATTAAAATCATTGAGACATTTTGGTGAGATCAAAATTTGTTGATCACTTATCTGACCATGGTGAATGGTGGAAAAATATATGTACAGCTCTTTGTTCGACCAGTCTAGCAACATTGCATCCACTGCCTATGCTAGAGGATCTGGGACTGGTGAACAAAACAGAGGAAGCCCATGATTTAGGGAAAAGGCAAACTGATCCACCACTGGTTTTCCCCAAAGTCTCTACAGATCCTGGCAGACCAGAGGATCTAAGCTCCATTCTGTCAAGAGAATCTGTTTCTGATGGCTTAACTCGTCCACCAGGATGCTGAGTTTCCCTTGAATGAAATGAGTCATGACCCGAGTGTGGTTCTGGTCCAACCAAAGAAGATCTCTCGCTGTTATGTACAGGGAGAAAGAGCGAGTTTCCCCTTGCTTCCTGTTGTAGGACAGAGCAATCATGGTCTGATTAGACTGCTACTGTCTTTTCATGCACTTTCGAAGCAAAGAATTGAAGGCCTAAATGCACTGCTTTTAATTCCTTTACATTTATGTGAAGTGATTTCTTTTCTTGGGACCAAGTTCCTGATACCTTCTTGTACCCCAGAAGGGCACCCCAACCCAGATCTGATGCCTCTCATAAGAAGTTCAGGCTGGGGTAAAAAAAATTAAAGACTTCCCTTCCAACAATCTCTTTCTGGAGTTCCACCAAAGACGACCCTCTTTATCTCTGGTGTGACAGGAAACATGAAGGAGTCTGGGAGAATCCTTGTTCCAACTGACTCTTCAGAAATACTGCAGGGGCCTCATATGAAACCTGCCTAGGGATAGACAAACTGTTATATTGATGACAGAGTGCCTGGAAGGCTCAGCCAACTATTGGCTGAACATTTGTTGAAGGACAGAATCTTGTTTACCTTCTTCATGCATGACTATCCTCTTCGGGTAGTGTAAAACCCAAAAATCCTATGTCTATCATCAACCCTAAATAATGAATCATCTGAGAGGGAGTCAGTTGAGATTTCTGTGCATTGATAAGAATTCCCAAATCTTGTGCTACAATAAGAGTTTTGTCGAGGTTCTCCGCACATTGTATCTCTGATGAGAGCTAAAACTTCTTTGGCAAGGGACAAAAACTTCTTTGATCCTGAGGAGTAAGCTGTCAATACAACAGGCAAGTTGACTAAGGGAGGCTTCTTTGAAAAGGGGAAGACGTAACCCCCTTCCAGATGTTTACATTCCATGGCTCTGTGCCCTTCTCCTTCCAATGCTCCCAAAATAACTGGAGCCTGGCTCCGACTTGAGTACAGAGGAAGATTTTCTCACTTGCAAGAGGACGATCTTGATGGGGACTTCTTAATAGAAAGTGCCATGAAACGGGTGTTATATATGGTTCTAAAATATGCCCTCTGCTTGCTCCAAAAGGGCTGCATCTGAGCAGGAAGATTCTGTCTAGAGCTAACGGCAGGAGTCTCCCTTGGTTGTTTGGATGACTGTGACAACAAATCTTGAGAGCTTTTCTTTTGCAGATCTGAAGCAATAGTATTCAGTACCATAGCCTGGGGAAAAAGATGACTATCCAAGGGAGAATAAAGAAGAGACAGTCTCTGTGAAGGAGTAACTCCCTTAATCGTAAACGAGCATCAAAGTTCTCATTTATTAAGAATCCTTAAGGCATAAAGGGAGGCCAACTCCTAGGAGCCATCCCTGATCCCCTTGTCAATACAAGAGTACTCCTAGCCAGTCAGAGGAGAAACCATCGGGTAACACAGGGCAATCTTTAATCTTGTGTGTCGTGGCACCAACAGCCCAGTCTACAAAGCTCATTACTTCAAATACTTTGAAGATACCGGGGACTGCCTGTATTTCTCAAAAGGTGATCAAGTTCCAAAACTGAAAATATTACCTTTGCTGAAGTAAAGAACTAAAGGCTGACCTCTGAGCAGAATCTACAAATTTCGAGAAGCCCATGGGAGGAGGCAAAAACTCCCAGGGAAGGTGCTCTCCTGTAGCATATGAAAAATGATATTGTCATGTTACAATAAAGTTTTATACATACTTACCTGACAGATATATACTTAGCTATAGACTCCGTCGTCTCCGACAGAATTTCAAATTTCGCGGCACACGCTACAGGTAGGTCAGGTGATCTACCGCCCTGCCCTGGGTGGCAGGACTAGGAACCATCCCCGTTTTCTAATCAGAATTCTTCTCTTCCACCTGTCTCCTGCGGGGAGGCTGGGTGGGCTATTAATCGTATATATCTGTCAGGTAAGTATGTATAAAACTTTATTGTAACATGACAATATCATTTTTATACATTCAACTTCCCTGCCAGATATATGTAAGTGTTTACATAATAAAAATATGGAATGTTAGTCCATATATATAAAAGTCTAAAACTAAAGAGGTCAACCAGATTGCTTGCAGGAATGTGATTAGACTAGAGACGCTAAAGATGACGTATACAATAAGTATGTAGGCTAAGATAACATGCCGTCACCTGTAGTCATTCAATTGTTTATAAACATTAGTCCAAGCTCCCTGCTTGAGACAACTACCCCGACCTATTATTCAAACGGCCTACGTGATCTGTAGCGTGTCTCATTTGATTGTGTGTTCGTATGTAACTATGTCATCTGATAGTATGTTCATATGTTCGAACTACTGTCTGTTCCTTCATAACTTGTAACAGAGATGGTAGACAGGCAGAACAGAGTTAGCTATCGTTATTAGAAGACCTGTACCTCTTTACCTAAGCTTTATCATGTAGAGGAATAGGATTAGCCATTATCATTGGCAGAAGCGATCAAGCTATCGTCATAGAAGACTTGTACGATCATCCCTGATCTTCATCATGTAAAACTTCAGAAAATTATACTATTTTTATACCTTGTGTTTTCTACAAGAACCTCACCGAACCATGAGTTTAATACATCGTCGTAAAGATAATACCGACTTCGTAAGTGATCTACAAAACCCCAGACACTCCATTGAAGATGGAAGTGCAATACCAACCGACTTAGCGTATAGATTATCGCTAGTCTAACATTACCTCATAGGGCGCCTTATCATACAAGGCACAGCCCTAATATTGGTGGCCAGCGGACCAGAAGAACTCTACGACGTCTTACGAAGAAAAAACAGAATAATAAATCATGAAGTCAACGACGACGAAAGCAGCAGATTCTTCAAGCAACCTAGTATCATCATTAGTGAGCGACTTCAGAAAACAACAAGATTCGTCAAGCAACTTAGTATCATCGTTAGTGAATAACTTCAAGAAACAAAACCGACGTGTCCTTTTCCTACGGCAACGGAAGCTTCGTCTCTCATTAGAATAATTCAAGAAAACATCGTTAGTGAGCGTTTCCGGCACTGCAAGAAACAAACCGAACGCGTCTGCAGCATCGGATTTTCAAGGGCTCGAATCATCGAAACAACGCGCACGGGGGAAACTGAAGCCAAACCAGGTCGTCCACTAAATTGAGAAGGAGGACCAAGGCCGTGTGTCGTTATCGGAACACCGTGACTTCCCACAAAAGCAAGCTAAGTACAATTTTTTATTCATTTGGAGTAACTTTGAGTGTTTCCTTTACAGGTAGAATTTCGTTATTCCTGTGGCTGAAGTTACGAGACATTCTTAATCTTACTTTTTTACAGAAATTATCTATATCATTGAGATTTCGCTACTGCGAGTTTTTATCTTTGAGTGTCTGTTTCCAGAAGTTCTACTGAAATATCATAATCATATACTATGTTAATTTTATCATTTTGGGTGATTATTAATCCCTTACGTAACAAATCATATTAAACAGTGAATATGCGTTTACGCAGTGGACGTCTGTATTTATACAGATGCATGGATAGGGTCGTTAAGCACCGTAGTGATTAGAAAACACACAAAAAAACAAGTGGAACACCCGTACAAATCTATATAAATTAGAGGTAACACTATTTCGGGTCATGACAATAAATGCTCCTTTGCAAAGTCCCGATCGCAGTTTTAGCCTTGAGTTTTTGAGTTATATAAAATATCGAACCTCAATGACTCAACTTAACTTTTAAAATATGGCTGGATTGCAAGGAATAACATGTCTGTAAAAAACTTTCATCAGGCTAAATGCGCTGACCAGGATCCCTCACTATTTCAAATTTTAGCAAAGAATGAAGTACAAACAGTTAATATTGAATACAGTGGAGATAACTTGTCTTATTAGTAATCGCTCAGTTCCTAATAGTTCGTCATTCATTGCTTTATACGTAACCAGCAACATAATACTAAAAACACACAATACGTTGCCGATGGTAATAAAGAGAAGGATATCTAATTATTACAAAAAGAAATAGAAACAGTAGCCCGTTCAGAATCAAACAAGCAAACTCGGTGACTGTGTCACCTAGTCAAGCGGTCAAGGTCAGTCAAAAAAACTGCCGAAGTGTTCAAAGCAAAGCAAATTCCACACAATAAGCGACTCTAGCAGAGTGGGGAAAAGCGATGTTGGTTCATACCAATATCTTTTTGAATTAAAAAGGATTTTTCCTATGAAACACACGACCGTATAAGTAATCAGAGCAGGTTTTCGTTTTAATTTAATACATTAAGTTATAATAAATACTGGTGGATTAAGCCCAACTGTACGCGCCGTAAAAATTAGAATATCTTGTTTTATTTCTTTAATACACGTAATATCTTGTATTTACGGACTCACCGTCTGTTGTTCGAACTTCCCTAATGAGAAGTCCGGATAAGCGAGCGCTTACAGATACCTCTATAGTTATAAAAAACATTGATCTGTATGTAGTGTAATTGTAAGATCCATCTAGGGGTATACAAAATATTATCTTACATCCTGCAAAATAAGGACGTGTTTATCAAAGGAAAATCCTATAAACCTTCAAACATAGTAAAATCCGTTTGAACAAAAATGAGACAGTTAATCAAATAATAACTTATATAAAGGAACTATACATTTGTCTCATAAATCGTAAACATGTTCAAATGACCCAACAGAATTCTCCCACAACCACAGTCGCAATTTGCACGCAAAATCTCGAGAAGCATGCACCCTCGAATGTCTTAGTGCGTGTAAAAAGACTTTGCTGGGAAATGAAATTTTAATCCTTCCCGACACTCTGAAATATAACGATTTCCGCGAACAAAGCCCTAAAAGTATACATATCGTGGATACAGAAGTTATAAATATCGCATTTTTTATTGTTGCTAATTTTTAATCAGCCCCAACCAGTCGTGGATGAATCCTCTCTGATAATGCTATTTCTAAAGTAATATCCGTAAAGTCATTCAAGCAGAGGTGATTCAGCAGAAATTTTTTTTATCTTCTACCTGAATACCAGGAAGTTTCTCCACTAGCGAGTGATCTCTGGGAGAAAAACGGATGTAATTTAACACAAAACACGGTCTAAGGACAAACAAAGCTATTTACGTACCTTCGTATAGATTCTCAATGAAATTTTAAAATAGAGATAAATGACGAAGTTGAAAAATGTTAGTAATAGGAGTCATTAGGAAATCAAATAGCCCATATAATTTTTCCCTCAAACGTCATGCCATAAAAGATCGGACTTGGCGTATCTGCGCAGATTACTGTCGCTTAAACAAGGAAACGACTTCCGATAGTTTCCAGTGCGATGTACCGACGACATCTTATCTCTGTTAGGTTAGAATAAAATTTTTTTTTTTTTTTTCACCAACTTGGACTTACTTAAAGGCTTTTACCAGATACCATTACCTAAGTGATTGTACCTCATACACCGTTTTCAGCACACTCAGGGGACATTATCAATTTTTACGTATGCCTCCGGCTTACGTTGCGTCCCAATTACAATATAGTGTTTGGAGACTTTTAGGGGATACTCTACATGCCTATTGGTTGGTTGGTCTTATAATCTTTTCTAATACCTTAGAAGTACATTCACATAAAGTAGAGCTAGTGCTACAGAGACAAAGACAAATAATCTCAGAGTAAAATATCTAAATGTGAGTTTTTTAAAACCGAACATGTTTATCTAGGTTTTATGTGTCTGGTCAAGGTCTTAAAAGTAGTCCATGGTAAGGTGTCGGCTATTCATAACTTTCCGGTACTTATTAACGTAAAAGGGGGATACAGCACTTTTGCGCTGTAGTGGGTATTACAATCGTATGTAAATATGTAACTCTTCAATCATGACAGCTCCTTTAACAGATCTTACGAAGAAGAGCGTAGATTTATTATGGTCTGAAAAGCATCAACAGGCGTTCGATATCTTAAAAGCGGAAAATGCAGCTCACCTAACTTAAAAATCCCTGATTTAAATAAAGAATTTTTTTATTGCAACAGACGCCTCAGACCAAGGGGTAAGAGGGTATTACTTCAGTAATATGATAAACAGTTCTTCCCTATAGCTTTTTATTCACGTAAACTAAAGCCCTCTGAAAGTAAATATGCAGTAATAGGCAAGGAAGGGCTAGGTATCTTTAACAACTAGTACATTTTAAGTTCATAATCTATGGCTATCCTGATAAAAGTCTTTACTGAACATGAGTCCTTTACCGAGTTTTTCAAAGGCTTTAATCACAGTCCAAAAGGAACTCGGTGACAAATGATCATTCAGGTCTTTGGAGCCAAGTTAAGATATCTACTTGGGAAAGCAATTATCATAGCTGACGCATTATCCCGCAATCCCGCACCATACAGCAAAGAACCATTAATTGGACTAAAAGATATAGAAACATCCGTACCTATTGTTAAAACCGTATCTAAACCAGAAAATTCCTTAACCCAAGAGATCGCGAGCATTGAATATCTGGGTCGGAGCGCAGAACTGTTACAAACTGAACAAAGCAAGAGTCAACAGACATAACCCAAACAATAAACACTTCGAAACGGAAACAGGGTCAGTGGCTAGGCAAAAACAATAAACACTTCGAGCAGAAACCCTAAAGCAAAAGTATATTTAAAGTATGTGTATCAGAATAATGTAATCAAATGTAATATTATATGTAGGTCTGTGACGAAGAAAACCCGAAGAACACAGCAGGTGACTAACGACCAGGTAGTAGTAATAATCTCTTTCATACCAATCGTCATAAACTGGTTGCATTCCGTCATCCAGGGTTCCATAGTATGTCACAGAAAGCCAAATCACTATTTTACTGGCCTACAATGCTTACAGATATAAAAAGCACATAACTAATTGTAACACGTGTCATGAAAACAAGGGTGATACACTAAGACACTGTCAGTTTAAGGGCCTATCCTGTGCCAAATCAATCCTTGAAAGAATATACTTAGAATTATTAACAGAATTACGAGTCTGACAGAGGGAATAAACACTTCTTAGTGTTAATAGTTCCTTGACACGTTATATAGAATTAATAGCACTAAAAACAAACACCGCAATTGAGTGCGTTAGGAATATTTATGAGTGCTAAATCAGTAAATATGGAATTCAACACATAATAATCTGTGACTCGGGTGGTGTAAATCAATAATAATCTCCATAACACGTAGTGTGAATTCCTTTCCATTAAGAAAACCAATAATATATTTGATCACCCAGAGTCAATCGGTTTGGTAGAATAACGGATAATTAAATAGGAAGTGTCAATGTCTTACGAGTTACAACTCGTGATATTGGATCCGACCGGATTATAGCGGTTCTCGCGGTTTTAAATACGTTTATCATTTATATCTTGTATCTATAGAATTGATGCCGCAAGTAGCCTTATACGGTACGCCGCTAGAACACTTTTCCACATATTCAAGCCAACCATTAATTTATCAAATATATATATATAAAAAAAATATATATATAAATAAATAAATATAAAAAAAATAAAATAAATATGGATACAAGTGGAGTCAATATAATACACTCCGTAAGAAGTCGGAAGGGTTACAAATTATAATAAAAAAAGGAATCACGATAAAATCAATAAGCAAAACGTAACCCAAGGTTAATTAAATATCTAAATATATATGCGTAAAGATTCGAACTCTAACTTAACGCTTTAGTAATGACAAATAAGCTAAAAGTTCAAACACATATCCAAAAACCTACTGACATATTGTCTGTCCCGGTGATTTATATTCGTAGTCAATGAAAAAAAAAAAAATTAAATAAATATATAAATAAATAAACTAATAATAAATAAAATAAATAAAATAAAATAAAAGATTTTAAAGTCAGGAAGTCTAGAAGTGAAAATGTTATCTATGGAATAATCCTATATGAATCTTATACAGGGCTAATAATATATATAGAATTTGTATGGAAACCTTTTTCATATAGTTTGAATAAGGAATATTTATTTAACATAATGCCAACATGAAAACTAATATATGTTGCAATTTTGGTACTGTTGTTTTTTTTTTCAGACATTCTTCTCATGCGGGTGGAGAATTAAAACCACTATATCATTGAAAATACTAAGTCGTATCTCTTACAGCAAGTAACGTAACTCTTAGCTGGCTGAGAGCAATCTCCTGCCAAGTGACGACGTCATCATTGCCGTATCAGCATTTGTCCTTTTAACCTCAATAATCTGCTTACACAGGCTTCATCTGTGTGTCGTCTCTGCTTGCAAAAGCAGATTGACTGGAGAAAGGAATGCCTAGCCCGAACTTCTCATGGGCAAAGCAGACGTTAGGTACAAGTGTCTATCGGTGTGCGCAATGCAACTTTAGCTAAGGAGTTGCAATCATTTTAAAATTAATAACAAAATAAGCAAATAGAATTTCTATAACAACAAAATGAATTAATTTTTCTGAACCTCATAGACATTTAGAAGTATCAAGATATATATGTGAAATATTTACTTGCAACATTAGCCTATTACAATTCAAGTAAAAACATTCATGGGAAAATGTCACATTTCTTGAAAAAAACCCAAAGTTTATTTAGAAATTAGTTACATAGTGGGTTTTTTTCGTTGCATCTCCTACCTATTAATAAAGTTTTTAAAATTAACCTCAGAGGATGCGCGCGAGAAAATTAAACTTTTGTCAGGGCACATAGAATCATGATTAATATTCTCTTTGACTCTTATGTTGCCTGGCAATCTTACAAATAGCTCCGTTTTCATTCTTTGTCTAGTAACTTACTACCAGTAATATCGAATTTTCTTTGGGATTTGTATAGATATCTGTTTATTTGTTATAATTATGGATATTTTTACAGTCATCATAGACCTGGATAGGTTCACTCATTGTTAATGCCATGGATAAAAAAGTTTGTACAGCTGACTCTTTTGAATTCCAATTTATCAGCGAATTCATGTGGGTTAAGTCTGGTCTAAATGGCTCTCTTCCCTCCCCTGTATTTGGATGTCGTCTGAATTTACTTTGCCCTTGTGACAGGTATAATTTCACTTGCAGGCTGATTAATGGAACCTGGTTACAGTATCCTGCAGTATGAGAGTTTCACATCGCAACTTCAAAGAATCGTTCGTCGCAGCGGACGACTACAGTCAAGTAACAACCGCCTACAATGTGAAAGGAATTTCATGGACTTCTTCGACCGACACCGTATCTCGTCGTTAATCTCGTTTTAATGCGGAACGCTCCGGCGGCTGTCGGAATCGACTACAATAAGGGACATACTTCCGACAATTACGACCCGAAGGATATTCAACTCTACTTTGCTGGCGAAGGACTCGTGCTGGGATGATCTATTCATCGCGAACGGAATCGTGTAGCTTAGGATGCAGAGAATAAGTATGAGCGCAAAATAGAACGTTGGACCCGCCCAGGCAAATTTTCCCCTTGTTTTAACCATTGAAAAAGGCCGTTTCAATTGGCTAAAGGTGGTTGTGGAACTGTGTAATGGACGAAAAGTTGTTCGAACGCTAGTTAAAAGTGAAGTAGTATAACCTCGGTCATGTATCCTATATATATAAAGTATCATGTATCCTATATATATAATTGATCATAAATAACAGAGTCGAAATATATCTTTGCGTGTACGCAATAGGAATCTCTTATATAAATGATCATAAATAACAGAATCTAAATATATCTTTGCGTGTACGCAGTAGGAATCTATTTAAAGTGCACATATATTAATCATAATTATATGAATCCATATACCAATGTATAAACAAATCAGGTAGCCTATAATTAATCTGTTACCTTTTTTCTTACCAATATCTGCAGTTATTTATGAGTTAGTATATTGATTAATGAATCAGATATATAACATTTAGCATAAAAATCAACGAATCAATCAGCATAAACATTAATAATTTTATCAATTCATATATGAACTTTTTTATCAGTTAAAATATGATTTTTATCATGTAATCTTCATTCTATGCAATTATCAGAGTACATTAGTATTTTCTGTAGCATAAGTATCTTAAAGAGATGAAGTGAAAAACTGTATCATTATATATATCATGTGATCACTATTATTTACCAATATCATTGTTTTATATTTTATTACTTGAATCAATTCATGTACACAATGAATTTTTATTTACTTATATATATATATTCACATAGTGTCTGTATCACACTCCTATAAGTCAGATGCAAGGTCAAGTTTGAGTCATATTTCAGTAGCTGGTTTTGGTAGCTGACCGAGCTAATGTAAGTGTTTACATAATAAAAATATGGAATGTTAGTCCATATATATAAAAGTCTAAAACTAAAAAGAGGTCAACCAGATTGCTTGCAGGAATGTGATTAGACTAGAGACGCTAAAGATGTTGATACAATAAGTATGTAGGCTAAGATAACATGCCGTCACCTGTAGTCATTCAATTGTTTATAAAACATTAGTCCAAGCTCCCTGCTTGAGACAACTACCCCGACCTATTATTCAAACGGCCTACGTGATCTGTAGCGTGTCTCATTTGATTGTGTGTTCGTATGTAACTATGTCATCTGATAGTATGTTTCATACGTTCGAACTACTGCTTGTTCCAATTCATAACTTGTAACAGAGATGGTAGACAGGCAGAACAGAGTTAGCTATCGTTATTAGAAGACCTGTACCTCTTTACCTAAGCTTTATCATGTAGAGGAATAGGATTAGCCATTATCATTGGCAGAAGCGATCAAGCTATCGTCATAGAAGACTTGTACGATCATCCCTGATCTTCATCATGTAAAACTTCAGAAAATTATACTATTTTTATACCTTGTGTTTTCTACAAGAACCTCACCGAACCATGAGTTTAATACATCGTCGTAAAGATAATACCGACTTCGTAAGTGATCTACAAAACCCCAGACACTCCATTGAAGATGGAAGTGCAATACCAACCGACTTAGCGTATAGATTATCGCTAGTCTAACATTACCTCATAGGGCGCCTTATCATACAAGGCACAGCCCTAATATATATACTTAGCTGATTAGCACCCATTGGTGGTGGGTAAGAGACAGCTAACTACTGAAATAGACAGGTAAACAACATATGTTGTAGGTATTTATAAACCTTGGTTCCTACCTTATTAGGCTGAAGACTTCGCGGCTACTGCCTTGGAGTCTGCTTAGCCTCAAGAGCCTCAGCGAGATAATGATCTATGGCTAAGAGTTCTTGTGGGTCTGCCAATGGGGTCTTATCCACTTACTCGGCAGAGCCTAAAGGCCTTTGTCATTGGGTGCTATTCCACTAACATGACAATACACCTTGTTCAAGGAGCACAAAACCGATCCCGATCACCTGATCCTAACATCCATGTTAGTTCTAAGATTGTAAGGAGTTATCCCCGAACTCCTCACAAACAACCAAAAAACTCGAAACATAATTACACTTTCATTACAAAATATACAAAAAAAATTTTGTACTCCCCTACTAGTCATACATACCCTTGATCCCTACGAGCAATGACACTCTGCTCCCGTGCGACAGTAGTGAGCTTGCTACTAGAAAACCAAGCACATATCTGACAAGAGGGTTTATGTACGATAAAAACACAAAATTAAGGATCAGTCTTTGCTCCAAGACCCAGTACTGTATCTGCTGATACAAAAGGACCTAGCGAGAAGCACTTCTCATAGGTCACTCTCACGTCCTTCAGATAATGAGATGCAAACACTGAATTGCACCTCCAATATGTAGTCTCAATGATATTCTTCAGAGACATATTCTTTTGGAACGCCAAAGACGTTGCTACTGCTCTTACTTCATGCGTCTTGACCTTTAGAAGACCGAAGGCTTCCTCCGAGCAGTTCTTGTGAGCGTCCGTAATAACGCTTCTCACAAAGAAAGCCAAGGCGTTCTTGGACATGAGTCGTTTGGGGTTCTTCACTGCACACCAAAGACCTTGTTGACAAGCTCCCATCTGCCTCTTCCTCTCTAAATAGTATTTAAGAGCTCTCACTGGACAGAGAGATCTCTCTATCTCTCTGCCTACCAGGTTAGATAGGCCTTTACCTCAAAACTTCTGGGCCAAGGCTTTGATGGGTTTTCGTTCTTTGCCAGAAACATTGTCTGGAAAGAACAGATGGCAGCATCTCCTTTGAACCCCACCGTGGAATCCAGAGCGTGTAATTCGCTCGTCCTCTTGGCTGTAGCGAGAGCCACCAGGAACAAGCATTTCCTAGTGACGTCGCGGAAGGACGCGAGATGTAAAGGTTCGAATTTATCGATGAGAGGAATTTCAGGACCACGTCTAGATTCCAACTAGGTGTTCTAGGAGTAGCTGCTTTCGAAGTCTCAAAAGATCTAATTAGATCGTGTAGATCTTTGTCGTTAGCAATGTCCAGGCCTCGAATTCCTGAATACTGAAGACAGCATGCTTCGGTATCCTTTTATTGTCGAGACAGATAGGTGTGATTCCTCTCTCAGAAAGAGGAAGAAATCGGCAATATTCACTATAGAGGTACTGGAGAGGAGGACAGCTTCTGACCCTTACACCACCTCCTAAAGACTTCCCACTTCGACTGGTATACTCTTCTCGTCGAAGCTCTGCGGGCTCTAGCGATAGAGCCCGCAGCCTTGCGAGAAAAGCCTCTCGCTCTGACAAGTCTTTCGATAGTCGAAAGGCAGTCAGAGCGAGACCTGGGAGGTTGTGATGAAACCTCTCGAAGTGGGGTTGTCTGAGTAGATCGTGTCTGTTTGGAAGCGATCTGGGGAAGTCCACTATCCACTCCAGTACCTCGTGAACCATTCCTGGGCTGGCCAAAATGGGGCTATGAGTATCAACTTCGTGCTCTTCGAAGCTACGAACTTCCTGAGCACTTCCCCCAGGATTTTGAACGGGGGGGGGGAAAGGCGTAAGCGTCCACACCCGACCAATCCATGAGAAATGCGTCTATTGCGAAGGCTCTCGGATCTTCTACTAGAGAGCAAAAGGTCTCTATTCTTTTGGAGAGGAACGTCGCAAACAGGTCTATGTGAGGTCTCCCCCACAGGGACCAAAGACTTCGACACACTTCTTCGTGAAGAGTCCATTCTGTGGGAAGGACCTGGTTTCTCCTGCTCAGTCTGTCCGCTCTCACATTCTTGATCCCTTGAACAAACCTTGTGAGGAGAGTTATGCCTCTTTCTTCCGTCCAGGTTAACAGGTGTCTTGTCAACTGATAGAGGGAGAAAGAGTGCGTGCTCCTTGCTTGCGTATGTAAGCCAGAGCCGTGGTGTTGTCTGAGGGTTTATCGTTATCACCCCGTCTCTGACTATCTGTTCGAAGAACTTTAAGGCTAGGTGTATGGCCACAAGTTCCTTGCAATTGATGTGCCAGGACTGTTCCTTTGTCCAGGTGCCTGAACACCTCCCTTGCTCCCAGCGTCGCTCCCCATCCCGACTCCGAAGCGTCGGTAAACAACACTTGGTCTGGGTTCTGCAGGGCAAGCGATACGCCTTCGTTCTTTTGAAGCTGAGGGATCCACCACTTCATATGATCTTTACTTCTTGTGGAAGTTGGAAGACGTCCGAGAGTTGACCGTCTTCCAACTCCACACCTCTTTGAGGAAAAACTGAAGAGGGCGGAGGTGAAGTCTCAGCGAGAAGAACTTTTCCAATGAGGACAGGGTCCCTAGAAGGCTCAGGTAATCCCTCGCTGAGCTGTTCTTTCTTTCTAAGAAGCTCGAGATTCTCAACAAACCTCGAGCGATTACTTTCTCGCGAAGGATATACCGAAAACCCCGAGAATCCATCTGAATCCCCAGATAGACCAAGTTCTGACTGGGGATCAGTTGTGACTTCTCGAGGTTGACGAGCAACCCTAGCGAATCTATCATGTTCCTTGTTACTTCTAAGTCCTCCAAGCACTGACTCTTCGACTTGGCCCTGATCAGCCAGTCGTCCAAGTAGAGGGAGATGTTTATCCCCTCTAGGTGAAGCCATCTTGCTACATTCGCCATCAGGTTGGTGAATACTTGTGGGGCTGTAGACAGTCCGAAGCACAGAGCCCTGAACTGAAAGATCTTGTCTCCTATCACAAAGCGAAGATATTTCTTTGACAAATGGTGAATGGGAATGTGGAAATAGGCGTCTTGCAGGTCCAGAGAGACCATCCAATCTCCTGGGCGAAGCGCCGACATTACAGAGGCGGACGTTTCCATACGAAAAAACTTCTTTTCTGTACGAAGCGATTCAGAGCGCTTACGTCCAGAACTGGCCTCCACCCCCCCGATGCCTTTGGTACTAGAAAAATGATATTGTCATGTTACAATAAAGTTTTATACATACTTACCTGACAGATATATACTTAGCTATAGACTCCGTTGTCTCCGACAGAATTTCAAATTTCGCGGCACACGCTACCGGTAGGTCAGGTGATCTACCGCCCTGCCCTGGGTGGCAGGACTAGGAACCATTCCCGTTTTCTAATCAGAATTCTTCTCTTCCACCTGTCTCCTGCGGGGAGGCTGGGTGGGCCATTAATCGTATATATCTGTCAGGTAAGTATGTATAAAACTTTATTGTAACATGACAATATCATTTTTATACATTCAACTTCCCTGCCAGATATATACTTAGCTGATTAGCACCCATTGGTGGTGGGTAAGAGACAGCTAACTACTGAAATAGACAGGTAAACAACATATGTTGTAGGTATTAATAAACCTTGGTTCCTACCTTATTAGGCTGAAGACTTCGCGGCTACTGCCTTGGAGTCTGCTTGCCTCAAGAGCCTCACGAGATATTGATCTATGGCTAAGAGTTCTTGTGGGTCTGCCAATGGGGTCTTATCCACTTACTCGGCAGAGCCTAAAGGCCTTTGTCATTGGGTGCTATTCCACTAACAATGACAATACACCTTGTTCAAGGAGCTCAACACCGATCCCGATCACCTGATCCTAACATCCATGTTAGTTCTAAGATTGCAAGGAGTTATCCCGAATCCTTACTTACAAACAACTTCCACTCGAAACATAATTACACTTTCAATTACAAAATATACAAAAAAAAATTTTGTACTCCCCTACTAGCCATACATACCCTTGATCCCCTACCAGCAATGACACTATGCTCCCGTGCGACATCAGTGAGCTTGCTAATAGAAAACCAAGCACATATCTGACAAGAGGGTTTATGTACGATAAAACACAATATTTAAGGATCAGTCTTTGCTCCAAGACCCAGCACTGTATCTGCTGATACAAATGGACCTAGCGAGAAGCACTTCTCATAGGTCACTCTCACATCCTTCAGATAATGAGATGCAAAACACTGAATTGCACCTCCAATATGTAGTCTCAATGATATTTTTTAGAGACATATTCTTTTGGAACGCCAAGGACGTTGCTACTGCTCTCACCTCATGGGTCTTGACCTTTAGAAGACCGAAGGCTTCCTCCGAGCAGTTCTTGTGAGCGTCCGTAATTACGCTTCTACAAAGAAAGCCAAGGCGTCTTGGACATGAGTCTTTTGGGGTTCTTCACCGCACACCAAAGACCTTGTTGACAAGCTCCCATCTGTCTCTTCCTCTCTAAATAATATTTAAGAGCTCTCACTGGACAGAGAGACCTCTCTATCTCTCTGCCTACGAGGTTAGATAGGCCTTTTACCTCAAAACTTCTGGGCCACGGTTTTGACGGGTTTTCGTTCTTTGCCAGAAACATTGTTGGAAAGAACAGATGGGCAGCATCTCCTTTGAACCCCACTGTGGAATCTAGAGCGTGCAATTCGCTCGTCCTCTTGGCTGTAGCGAGAGACACCAGGAATAAGCATTTCCTAGTGACGTCGCGGAAGGAAGCCAGATGTAAAGGCTCGAGTTTATCCGATGAAAGGAATTTCAGTACCACGTCTAGATTCCAACTAGGTGTTCTAGGAGTAGCTGCCTTGAAGTTTCAAAGGATCTAATTAGATCGTGTAGATCTTTGTTGCTTGCAATATCTAACCCTCGATTCCTAAATACTGAAGACAGCATGCTTCTGTATCTTTTTATTGTTGAGACAGAAAGGTGTGATTCCTCTCTCAGAAAGAGGAGGAAATCGGCAATATTCACTATAGAGGTACTGGAGGAGGACAGCTTCTGACTCTTACACCACCTCCTAAAAACTTCCCACTTTGATTGGTATACTCTTCTCGTCGAAGCTCTGCGGGCTCTAGCGATAGAGCCCGCAGCCTTGCGAGAAAAGCCCCTCGCTCTGACAAGTCTTTCGATAGTCGAAAGGCAGTCAGAGCGAGACCTGGGAGGTTGGTGTGATGAAACCTCTCGAAGTGGGTTGTCTGAGTAGATCTGGTCTGTTTGGAAGAGATCTGGGGACAAGTCCACTATCCACTCCAGTACCTCTGTGAACCATTCCTGGGCTGGCCAAAATGGGGCTATTAGCGTCAACTTCGTGTTCTTCGAAGCTACGAACTTCCTGAGCACTTCCCCCAGGATCTTGAACGGGGGAAAGGTATGCGTCCACACCCGACCAATCCAGGAGAAACGCGTCTATTGCGAAGGCTCTCGGATCTTCCACTAGAGAGCAAAAGATCTCTATTCTCTTGGAGAGGAACGTCGCAAACAGGTCTATGTGAGGTCTCCCCCACAGGGACCAAAGACTTCGACACATTCTTCGTGTAGAGTCCATTCTGTGGGAAGGACCTGATTCCTCCTGCTCAGTCTGTCCGCTCTCACATTCTTGATGCCTTGAACAAATCTTGTGAGGAGAGTTATGCCTCTTTCTTCTGTCCAGGTTAACAGGTGTCTTGTTAACTGAAAGATGGAGAAAGAGTGCGTGCCTCCTTGCTTGCGTATGTAAGCCAGAGCCGTGGTGTTGTCCGAGTTTATCTGATCACCTCGCCTATGACTATCTCTTCGAAGAACTTTAAGGCTAGGTGTATGGCCACTAGTTCCTTGCAATTGATGTGCCAGGACACTGTTCCTTTTGTCCAGGTGCCTGACACCTCCCTTGCTCCTAACGTCGCTCCCATCCCGACTCCGAAGCGTCGGCATAGAACACTTGGTCTGGGTTCTGCAGGGCAAGCGATACGCCTTCGTTCTTTTGAAGAGGGAGGATCCACCACTTCAAATGATCCTTTACCTCTTGTGGAAGCGGGAAGATGTCCGAGAGTTGTCCCGTCTTCCAACTCCACACCCCTTTCAGGAAAAACTGAAGAGGGCGAAGGTGAAGCCTCCCCAGAGAGAAGAACTTTTCTAGTGAGGACAGGGTCCCTAAGAGGCTCAGATAATCCCTCGCTGAAACTGTTCTTTTTCTCTAAGAAGCTCGAGATTTTCGACAAACCTCGAGTGATTCTTTCTCGCGAAGGAAATACTCTAAAACCCCGAGAATCCATCTGAATCCCCAGATAGACCAAGCTCTGGCTGGGGATCAGCTGCGACTTCTCGAGGTTCACGAGTAATCCCAGCGATTCTATCATGTTCCTTGTTACTGATAAGTCCTCCAAGCACTGAATCTCCGACTTGGCCCTGATCAGCCAGTCGTCCAAGTAGAGGGAGATGTTTATTCCCTCTAGGTGAAGCCATCTTGCCACATTCGCCATCAGGTTGGTGAATACTTGCGGAGCTGTAGACAGACCGAAGCACAGAGCCCTGAATTGAAAGATCTTGTCTCCTATTACAAAACGAAGATATTTCTTTGACAAATGGTGAATGGGAACGTGGAAATATGCGTCTTGCAAGTCCAGAGAGACCATCCAATCTCCTGGACGAAGAGCCGACATTACTGAGGCGGACGTTTCCATGCGAAACTTCTTTTTCTGAACAAAGCTTACGTCCAGAACTGGTCTCCACCCCCCCGATGCCTTTGGTACTAGAAAAAGGCGATTGTAAAATCCAGGGGAGTGTGGATCCTGCACAAGTTCGATGGCCTCTTTTTCCCACATTTGTTCCACCATTTGAAGGAGAGTCTTTCTCATTACCGGGTCTCTGTACCTCGCTGACAGTTCCGAGGCGTAGATGTTAGGGGAGGGCTGTTCTCGAAGGGGATTACATATCCCTTCTTTAGGACCGACACTGACCAGGGTCGGCTCCCCTTTTTGCCCATTTACTCTGCAAGTTCAGGAAGTCTGGCGCCCACTGGTGCTTGAAGGAGCAACAAGTCATTTGGATTTCTTGAAGGGCCTAAAGGAAGACCTTCCTCTCTTATCAGAGCTCTTCTTTCTGGCAGGGGGACGAGCCGCTGTACCTCCACGAAAGGGCTGCTGAGGAGGACGAGTCCTTCTTAATCGCCGACACTACAGGGCGTCCTTTCTTGGACGTTTGTGTTAGTAGGTCTTGTGTCGCCTTCTCAGTTAGCGAGCGAGATATATCCTTCACTAACTGAGAAGGAAACAGATGATCCGATAGAGGGGCGAACAATAAAGCAGTCCTCTGGCTCGAGAAACCCCTTTCGATAATAGGGATCCATATACTGATCTCTTTTTCAGGAGACCAGCACCAAAAAGGGAAGCCACTTCACACCCGAACCGTCCTGTACTGCCTTGTCCATGCAAGACAGGACGCTATGGAGAATCTCTGGGTTTTTAAGAAACTCCGGATCTTTAGATTTGTTGGCCAGAACTCCGAGTGACCAATCCAGAAAGTTGAACACCTCTAAAGTGACAAAAAGTCCCTTTAGAAAGTGGTTCAACTCTGAAGTGTTCCACGTCGCTCTGACCGATCCTAAGGAGTGACGTCTAGAGGCCTCCACTAAATTGGAAAGTCCGCATCTGCAGAGGCAGGTAGAGAAAGACCCATAGTCTCTCCTGTCCCATACCAAATACCTCTCTTTCCATGTAGTTTGGAAGGAGGCATGCAGAATACCGTCTTTCCTAACTCCTTCTTCTTGTCCATCCAAGAATCTAAAGAATGGAGTGCCTTCTTCATCGAAATAGCAGGCTTCATTTTCAAAAAGGCCGAAGATTTTGCCGTAGCCGAGCTCGAAAAGAGAGAACGAGGAGAAGGAGGAGCCGCCGGACTAAGAGAATCTCCAAATTCTTGAAGCAATAATGAGGCTAAGACTTTATAACTCGAGAGTCCCTCATTAGCAGGAGGTTCGTCATCAGACAACTCGTCTAACCCTCGATCAGACGAAGGAGAAAGTTCACGTTTGGAGGGAGAGTCCTTCCAAGACCTCCTACGCTCTGAAGGAGAGGAGCTCCTATTTGGAGAAGAGTCATAAATTCCAGGAACGAGTCTCCGACTCCTGCCTCCTGGCTCTTGACTCTTGCCTCCTGACTCCTGCCTCCTGGCTCCTGACTCCTGCCTCCTGACTCCGGACTCCTGCCTCCTGACTCCGGACTCCTGGCTCCTGCCTCCTGACTCCTGCCTCTTGGCTCCTGGCTCCTGCCTCTTGACTCCTGACTCCTGCCTCTTGCCTCCTGGCTCTTGCCTCCTGGCTCCTGCCTCCTGCCTGGATGCCTCCACACTCCTGGCTCTTGGCTCCTGCCTCCTGGTTGACTCCTCACTCCTGGCTCTTGGCTCCTGCCTCCTGGGTGACTCCTCACTCCTGGCCGGTGCCAGACGTCTGATAGGTTCATCCAGGTTCGTACCGGAAAACCTCACCTCGAGTAGGAGTATCGATTCCTGGCGGCAGATACCTCCATACGTCTGGAGGATCTTTTGATCGGAAGGGAAGAGTCTTTCCTTCTAGGAGGCTCCTTTGACAGAACTCCTACAAAAGACGAAATCTGCTCTTGCATCGCCATCATGAATCTCTTCGTAACCTCCTCTTTATCCTCTTCGGGAGGAGGGGAAGGAGGCGGGGAGGAGTCCATAGCCTCCACCTCTTGCCGCCCTTCTCACTCTGGTTGAAAGAATGGCTCTTCTTGCCTTCTTCACTCCCGATGGAGACTCCTCAGGGAAGTTTTCTGGGCTCGAATCAATAGTCGGAGCCTTCCAACTCCTCTTGAGTGGCCGAGATCGATCTGAAATCTCTCCAATCACGTCTCGGAGATGAAGATCCCGACGACGAAAAACACTCACGCAGGGACGCTTTTACAATAGCGATCCTTGGCAGTCTGGGGTGTCACAGAAACCGCCGAAGGGACACCTGATCGGTGGGGATTCTCCACAACCTCCTTTCGGTTTTCGACATTCCTTCTCCTCTGGGCATGTGAGCTTGGAAGAGGTCTAGACCTAGGAGCGTTGCTGAGCCGACCAGATGCCCCCTCCACTACACTGGGGACACTCATATCACTGTCCACTGAATAATCACTAGCCTTACCTTGTATGGCAGCCATTTTGTTTTCCATCAACTTGAAGGCTGCTTTTAGATCCGCAAGTTCTTTTGCTGAATCTACAGGTTCTGCAATAGGAGAAGGGGCTGCAATGGAAGGAGAAGTAGCAATACTTACCCTTGGGGAAGATCCCAAGCTAGGAATTAGTTCAGATCTAGAACTACTTAAACTTCTATAAGAAGCCTTCCTCACTCTTTCTCTCTCTAACTTTTTTAAATAATTAGTTAGATTCTTCCATTCGTTCTCACTCAAGTTCTCACATTCCTTACAAGTATTAGTAAAAGAACATTCATACTCCCTGCAACCCTTGCATACCGTGTGAGGGTCTACCGAAGCTTTCGGCAACCTCACCTTACAGCCTACATTCACACAACGTCTCACAACCATTCCAGAGTCAGACATTATTAAAGAAAATTCCAAAATCAAGTCCACAAAACAGTCCACAAAAGCGTATGCCAATCCACAATCCAGATTACTCACCAAAAGTCGGGTCAAGAAGATCAATTGCCGGTGAAAAAAGAAAAACCAATCGAGAGGAACCAACAACAATGTTGATGGCCCGGGCGACAGAAGAATTCTGATTAGAAAACGGGAATGGTTCCTAGTCCTGCCACCCAGGGCAGGGCGGTAGATCACCTGACCTACCGGTAGCGTGTGCCGCGAAATTTGAAATTCTGTCGGAGACAACGGAGTCTATAGCTAAGTATATATCTGGCAGGGAAGTTGAATGTATAAAAAGGCGATTGTAAAATCCCGGGGAGTGTGGATCCTGCACAAGTTCGATGGCCTCTTTTTCCCACATTTGCTCCACCATTTGAAGAAGAGTCTTTCGCATTAACGGGTCTCTGTACCTCGCTGACAGTTCCCGAGGCGTAGATGTTAGGGGCGGGCTGTCGTCGAAGGGGATTACATATCCCTTCTTCAGGACCGACACTGACCAAAGGTCGGCTCCCCTTTGTGCCCATACTCCTGCAAAGTTCAGGAGTCTGGCGCCCACTGGTGCTTGGAGGAGCAACAAGTCACTTCGATTTCTTGAAGGGCCTAAATGAAGACCTTCCTCTCTTTTCAGAGCTCTTCTTTCTGGCAGGGGGACGAGCCGCTGCACCTCCACGAAAGGGCTGCTGAGGAGGACGAGATTCCTTCTTAACCGTCGCCACTACCGGTCGTCCTTTCTTGGACGTTTGCGTAAGTAGGTCTTGTGTCGCCTTCTCAGTTAGTGAGCGAGATATATCCTTGACTAACTGAGAAGGAAACAGATGATCTGATAGAGGGGCGAACAGTAAGGCAGTCCTCTGGCTCGGAGAAATCCCTTTCGATAAAAGGGAACCATACACTGATCTCTTTTTCAGGAGACCAGCACCAAAAAGTGAAGCCACTTCACCCGAACCGTCCGTCCTACTGCCTTGTCCATGCAGGACAGGACGCTATGGAGAATTTCTGGGTTCTTCAGAAACTCCGGATCCTTAGATTTGTTGGCCAGAACTCCGAGTGACCAATCCAGAAAGTTGAACACCTCTAAAGTGACAAAAAGTCCCTTTAGAAAGTGGTTCAACTCTGAAGTGCTCCACGTCGCTCTGACCGCGATCCTAAGGAGTGACGTCTAGAGGCCTCCACAAACCCTAAATTGGCAAAGTGCGGCATCTGCAGAGGCAGGTAGAGAAAGACCCATAGTCTCTGTCCCATACCAAATACCTCTCTTCCCGTGCAATCTGGAAGGAGGCATGCAGAATACCGTCTTTCCTAACTCCTTCTTCTTGTCCATCCAAGAATCTAAAGAATGGAGCGCCTTCTTCATTGATATCGCAGGCTTCATTTTCAAGAAGGCCGACGATTTAGCCGTAGCTGAGCTCGAAAAGAGCGAACGAGGAGAAGGAGGAGCCGCAGGACTAAGAGAATCTCCAAACTCTTGTAGTAGTAATGAGGCCAAGACTTTGTAACTAGAAAGTCCCTCATTAGCAGGAGGTTCGTCGTCAGACAACTCGTCTAACCCTCGATCAGACGAAGGAGAAAGTTCAACGTTTTGAGGGAGAGTCCTTCCAAGACCTCCTATGTTCTGAAGGAGAGGAGCTCCTATTTGGCGAAGAGTCATAACCTCCAGGAACGAGTCCCCGACTCTTGACTCCTGGCTCTTGACTCTTGCCTCCTGACTCCTGCCTCCTGGCTCCTGACTCCTGCCTCCTGACTCCTGACTCCTGCCTCCTGACTCCGGACTCCTGCCTCCTGACTCCGGACTCCTGGCTCCTGCCTCCTGACTCCTGCCTCCTGGCTCCTGGCTCTTGCCTCTTGGCTCCTGCCTCCTGCCTCTTGCCTCCTGGCTCTTGCCTCCTGGCTCTTGCCTCTTGCCTGGATGCCTCCACACTCTTGGCTCTGGGCTCCTGCCTCCTGGTTGACTCCTCACTCCTGGCTCTTGGCTCCTGCCTCCTGGGTGACTCCTCACTCCTGGCGGTGCCGACGTATGATTTGTTTCATCCAGGCTAGTACCGGAAACCTCTCCCGGGTAGGAGTATCGATCCTGGAGGTAGATACCTCCATACGTCTGGAGGATCTTTTAATAGGAAGGGAAGTGTCTTTCCTTCTAGGAGGCTCCTTTGACAGGACTCCTACAAACGACGAAATCTGTTCCTGCATCGCCATCATGAACCTCTTAGTAGCCTCCTCTTTATCCTCTTCGGGAGGAGGGGAAGGAGGAGGGGAGGAGTCCATAGCCTCCACCTCCTGCCTCCTTCTCACTCTGGTTGAAAGAATGGCTCTTCTTGCCTTCTTAACTCCCGATGGAGACTCCTCAGGGAAGTTTTCAGGGCTCGAGTCAATAGTCGGCGCCCTCCAACTCCTCTTGAGAGGCCGAGATCGATCGGAATCTCTCCAATCACGTCTCGGTGATGAAGATCCCGACGACGAGAAACACTTACTTAGGACGCTTTTACAATAGCGGTCCTTGGCAGTCTGGGGTGTCACAGAAACCGCCGAAGGGACACCTGATCGGTGGGGATTCTCCACAACCTCCTTTCGGCTTTCGACATTCCTTCTCCTCTGGGCATGTGAGCTTGGAAGAGGTCTAGACCTAGGAGCGTTGCTGAGCCGACCAGATGCCCCTCCACTACACTGGGGACACTCATATCACTGTCCCACTGACAAATCACTAGCCTTACCTTGTATGGCAGCCATTTTGTTTTCCATCACTTTGAAGGCTGCTTTTAGATCTGCAAGTTCTTTTTCGCCTGGATCTACAGGTTCTGCAATAGGAGAAGGGGCTGCAATGGAAGGAGAAGTAGCAATACTTACCCTTGGGGAAGATCCCAAGCTTGGAATTAGTTCAGATCTAGAACTACTTAAACTTCTATGAGAAGCCTTCCTCACTCTTTCTCTTTCTAACTTTTTTAAATAATTAGTTAGATTCTTCCATTCGTTCTCACTCAAGTTCTCACATTCTTTACAAGTATTAGTAAAAGAACATTCATACTCCCTGCACCTCTTGCATACCGTGTGAGGGTCTACCGAAGCTTTCGGCAACCTCACCTTACAGCCTACATTCACACAACGTCTCACAACCATACCAGAGTCAGACATATTTAAAGAAAAATCCAAAATCAAGTCCACAAAACAGTCCACAAAAGCGTATGCCAATCCAACAATCCAGATACGTCACCAAAAGTCGGTCAAGAAGATCAATTGCCGGTGAAAAAAGAAAAACCAATCGAGAGGAACCAACAACAATGTTGATGGTCCGGGCGACAGAAGAATTCTGATTAGAAAACGGGGATGGTTCCTAGTCCTGCCACCCAGGGCAGGGCGGTAGATCACCTGACCTACCTGTAGCGTGTGCCGCGAAATTTGAAATTCTGTCGGAGATGACGGAGTCTATAGCTAAGTATATATCTGGCAGGGAAGTTGAATGTATAAAAGTATCTTTTCCTGGGTAATCTAGAAGGAAGGAAGCTAAAGGGAGTCCTGTCTTGCTACCTCTTCTGTGCAAACCAATTGTCTACTTCATTGAGAGCCTTCTTCACTGATGGCAAAAGTAGAAGGCTGCATGCCCACAAAAAAAGTTAATGCAGCGAAGGCCAGCAGAAATCTCAAAACAAGCATAAGCCAACGAAGTAGCCTCCTGTCCCCTATAGCTTCTTCATCGGAGGAGACTGGTGATACATCTGCAGGCACCTGGGGAACCAAAGGAGCCTTGTTGAGTAAGCAAAAAATGCTATTTAGCTTACTCTCAATGGGATCAACACTCTTATCTCTAGTAACAGACTCCTATCAAATCATGAGGGCGCATAACCATTACATCCACTGATGCCGATAAAGCAGAAGCATGAACTACAGGAGCAGAAGAAAAAGGAAGAGCAGAAAGCTTGGGAGCTCGATGAGGTTCTACCAAAGATACAATCCTGGAGAGACGACGCTGAAGGAGCATCAGAATCTAAAAGGCAGTCCAACACAAAACTACATATGTCCCAGTGACTGCACAATGGGTGTTCAGGACACTTAAACTTCTCAACAGGCATTGACAGAGGGAGCGACGCATCTACCACACATCTCTTCAAAGGACGAGACTTGTCCACTAAGCATTATTGTCGTTTCGAGGAAGAATCCTCTAAACTAGGTAAACTATGCACATCCAAAGAGAGACCTTTCCAATGCTCTTGGTTGCAACCTGGGATATGCCAACAGGTTGAACTGAGGGGGCAACTAACTGCCTGTGGGCAGAACCCACCGACCTCCCTTGAGCTACCAGTTTGACTTCTCTCGGTTTTAGGGGAGTATGCCAGTTACTTTCATCTGGGAGAATCGGTTGGAGGAGCGGACACCTCCTCCATTAACACATCACCAACAATTTCCATCAGGGCTTTCACTGAGGAACCAATTTGTTCCATGGTGTATCTACCACTAAAGCGAACTGCTTGTTAAATTTCACTTCCAGACTGGCAATGGGGTTGGGATTGGTAGCATGGCAGCCAGATGCAGGAGAAGGTGGAACAGTAAGAGAACTGGGAGTGGGGGCCAATGCAATAATAGGAACATGAGAATCAAGAGTTTACATCAGAAGATTCCTAGCTACCTTACGAGTTACTGGTCTCCGCCTTATCAACTGCCTTTCTTTTCCTATCTTTAGCCTATTTCTTCAAATGAGATTCTAAGGTTTTCCACTTCCTATCATCCCAGCCATTATATTCTGAACATCTTACGGTAAGTCAAATGAACAAATTTGTCAACAGCAATCTCTGCATATTGTGTGCAAGTCATAAGATTCCTTAGGCATATACTGCAGCCTTGAATGTAATACCTAAAGTAAGACAAACTTGAGTGTGACATCATCAAAGAAAGTAGTCAAATTAAGTCTAAATAGTCAAAATCAATTACCAGGTCTCTACAGAGAAACTGCTGCTAACTAAATACGTAGTGCTGAATCGGCTAACAAGTGAAAATACTTCACCATTTGCATTGAGAAGCAACCAGAAAAGTCAAGAATTTCAAAACAAATCTGCTGTCAACAACTGGTATATAGTCATCAGCTGGCAGAAATAAAGTTGTTCCTCTCTCCCTGAAAGTGGGTGATGTCATTGTTACCTACCCAAAACAAAAAAACTAGTGTGCCCTACAGATTTCATAATTTAGCTGCTGGGTAAGTGAAACTCTTAGCTATATAATAACTGGGTAAGTTACTTGAATAAAATTTTTATCTTATGATAAAGCAGAAAAAAATGGAAAAAAGTGTAGGAAATAAAAATGTCAGCAAATATAACTGAGAGGTAGTTGAAGGACACTCATGTAGATGTTATACAAAAGGCAGCAGAGTAACAGGGGGTACATAAAACAACTATACAAGATCCATGTCTATACACTGCTACATAACTAATATGTACTCTGCCATGGAAAAACTGTTTCAGTGAGCTACCTACAATATAAGTAGTTATATACGGAGAAAGAACACTTCCAGCCTGTTGACAAACACAAGCCAATCCCATTCCCTGGGATCTAACTTCTGTTGGGAAGAGCTCCGTTGAATACACATAGATGATCTGATAAGCAGCAGTAATGAACAACTTCCCCAGAAGAACTAGAGTCATCACCAGCCATGTAATGTCTGAGGAAATTAAAATGGCAAAGAGGGGATCATAAGATATCGATCTAGAAATCACCTTTGTACAAATTTTAAGCGTACATATGACAAAAATAAGATAAATCTAGAGAGTGAAAGAGAAATTTTCTTGCCATTTCAAATTTATATGAAAATAATAAAAATCAGAGACTAGACCAATCCTTCAGGAGAGAATAAGTTATGATCAGCAACATTTGATATATAAAGACATTCTTTTCAAACTTGAACTTACATCTAATGATGGATGCACTGCCAATAACTCCTGAAAGCAGAAGTCAGAATGAATCTACAGAATTTACTGAAGACTTACTTGCTGGAATGATAATGACTACTAAGATGACAACACCACAGAAAAAGTAATTGACTGCTGTAGGGATCTTCCTCCCAAAACGCTCTATGACAGGAACTGATAGAGTATAACCAGGGACTTCCACCAGGCCCCCAAGGATGATATACAAGAAAGGATCAGCACTGTAGATATCTCCACTCAGATTGAGTCCATCAAATACCAGACTCACGGTGAAGAAACTCCAACACAGCACTGTAGTGATGATGCTAATCTGTGGTGTGCTGCAGGAAAGAAAATGTTTGTGATTATCCATGACAGACTGTAGAATCATCATCTGATGTACACTTGCTGCAGCTACATACTACTCTGTCCAGTACATTAACAACTAAAGTTGCCAAACCTCACTAGCACACCGCATTTTCTTTCCAGAGTGCAGACTCACCTGAAAAAACCATTGCCAATCTTCATTAGCTTAGATTTCACTGAAATTTCCTACTAGTATATGCTATTATTAAAGCTGAGAATCAGAATCTGCAATTTTTTCACAGATACATATGCAAGAATTTTTAAAATGCAACCATTCTAGGTACTGACAAACTCTTTCATACCTGTAATGTAACTGTATGTAGATGACCATAGTGCTTCTCTTTATTAAATCAACTGTTAAGACGACTGTGAACTCTCATTAACTTAGCTACAGATGTTCTTATGACTGAGAAGCAAAGTTTTAGGATAAAGACTGGCCTTTAACCCGAAAGGGACTGAATATGACCTAACTAGTGCTTTATCAATTGCTTGACTACTGAGTACTGGCCTTGGTAGAAACTGATTTTATGAAGTATTTTTACTCCATCATCTGCTCCAATTGATGACAATTAAGGTGACAACAAGTGTAAAACTGAAATTCGAGATCTAGCTTCACTGTTAAAGCAACAAAAGCTGATGATGGACGAACATACACTTACATTGAACTGAATTTATGAAAATCTAAAGCTAATCTACATACTCTTACAATGCAGTTGTTTCAAAGTTTCAGATACATACAGTACATACACGGTACATCCATATATGCAAATAAAAAACTGATTAGTAGTAATAAAATAAATTGCTTAAATTATTATTATTATTCAGATGAACCCTATTCATACAGATCAAGCACAGAGGGGCCACTGACTTGAAACTCAAGCTTCCAAGCAAAACAAATCAACATGCAGTATTTTCTAGATAAATTAGGTTCTAATAATTTTCATCAGCACTGTGGAAAGTGAGGATAGAGATGTATAGTTTTGCTTCTTACTGCAAACTATTATCATCCACAAAAATGTCTGCAATTTGTTAATATAGTACCAGGAGAGAAAATAAGACTGTGGCATGGGTTTATTTTTAGCCCAGGTGATGTCATAAATGAAAGTTAATTAAAATGTTCCAGTAATCTAAATGAACATACTACTATTCCATACCTGAACAACTTTGGCCTACCACAACTTTTGGACTTCTTTGCCTCTTGGTTGGGAGATTCTTCATTCTGCTTACTTATATTGGAAACAGTCTGTTGAAGAGATGTAATTATATCAGTACCAAACAAATGGGTTTAACCAACAACCATGATTACTAAGTGATGCTATGCATCTACTATCATAGATGATTAGTAAAGTTGTAAAAAAACAAAAGTGAAAGAGCAGAAAAAATAAAACTTGTCATAGATTACTTACCTATGCCCTAGGCCCAAAGTATGGAATATAGCAAACAAACAAGAGAACTTGATGAAAAGGCCTCATCATAAATTTGCTCACGGTAAATTTTCTTTATTGACAGTTTTTTAGTGCTGTATAAATAAATTAATTATTATCATCACATGTTTAAAGAATACTAACACCAGTCAATGTCAGGAAAAGTTTATGGACCACACCATCTAATATATGAGAGAGAGAGAGAGAGAGAGAGAGAGAGAGTGTCTCTTACTTGATTTTCTATATCTTTGAAGAGTTTCAGCAACTCTTCATCAGATGGCAAGGTGGCTCTATTCCACTTGGCAGCCTTTTTCAACACCTTCAGAGCTTTGGTGTGATAACCCTCAACTATCAGCCATCTAGGTGACTCATCCATGAGGCTAAAATCAATAACATAAAAATTTATCAACATTTTACCTTAAATCTCAATTTTAAATGAAGAAATTAAATAGTATGTCAAGACGTCATTTCATGATTGCTCAAGGAGATATGTGACCTTTTATACATATTCATCTGGAGCAGTTATGTGTACTGATCTTTGGTACCAAGGTCCAGAGATTATATAAAAATGATTGAGGTTGAAGATATTCTTACAAGATCTTAAAAAAAAGACATAAGGGGAAAATTTTCTAAAGAATCAGATATGAAACTGAAACAAACAATCAAAACAATGTGTTCAACACTAATGTTTGGCAGGTGGTATATGACAGAAAAAACAAAATAATACCCATAGGATAGTGATAAAAGTGAGGTAAATAAAATAACAATGTTTTTACAAAATTTCTTTGACATATTATGTTAACTAGTACATATCATAATGGTTGTACCACGATGAAAGTCGAAATATCCTTGTTCCTACATTTGATGTATCACTGTGCAAATAGGTATAAACGAAATAAATATTACCAAATGGTGCTAACTAGTCTTTCTGCTTTTGCAGGGTATTTTGTCAAAAATTATAAGAAACTATTAGGTTTGAAATATTTCTTAAATAATCACTCGTTGATTACTCACTGCATTTGATACAGTTTGTAAGTTATTTTGCAACCATACCTCCTTTTATAAATCATAAAAACTGGGAAATGCAGAACACTGGTTCTCTTAAAATGTTCAGGGAGCTATCTATCACCACTCAATAAAGGTGTTCTTTTCTATGATGCAAATGTTTTGTATGAAAAACATGGAGATTTAAACTTTGCTACTCTCAAGATGATACTGTAGTGCTATAGACTGGCATTAGAGAACAAAGTTTTTCACAGACAACTTAGTCTTGAATAATATTTGCTTACAAACAAATCATCTTCAATATTTTATTTTTAAATGTTTAATGACAATCAAAACCAACAGGCTTGAGCCCTACTGTATTTTCAATCTCTTAAGTTACCAGCAGATCAACAGTTTAGCCAATTGTTGGTTTATAGTTTTTGTTTCATCTCAACTGTTGCCAAGAGGGAGGGTGAGGTGACAGGCTATATCAGCTATAATGGGAGTGTGGAAGCGAGTAGCCATACGGCATAGTTATTATTTATAACATGCAACCGACAACGTCATTCTCTGTGCTCCTGATTCACGATTCACCGGTTGTTCTTACTAAAGTCAGTGATGTACTAGCTTTGGTTTTCTTGAGCTATTGCCTGTTTTGATTTGCTTTCTACAATTAGCTTAATTTCTCTTGGTAAGTTATGTCAGATTCTAGTGTTTAATTATTTACAGGAGGCTTGCGAATAACCTATGGTCGGTAAAGAGTAATACATAAACGCAATTTTGGCTTAAAGGAATGATATCAACATCAAGAATCTCTTTAAGGCAATTATTAACAGACGACTTGCAGGTATGTTCCAGGGAGGTTAATTGTCCTGAATGCAAGTACGTACTGGGATGATAGTACGTATTAGATGCATGGTGCTTGAGTCTCACAATAACTTGCGAAGAATAGGCTTAGGAAGGTGGCCTCTTGTGATGGAAGTAGGGCTTCTTTGACTAGATTCTTCTCCTAAGCCTATTTTTATATATAAAAAATAAATATGCCAGATCTAAGGCTGCTTAAGCATTCAACTTGACTTACTTGAAATGACAAAAGTGAAAAAACTCAATCAGATATTTGATATTTTTAAAAAGTATAACAGCTTTTGTCGGCAAGTAAGTATATCTTAGTTTAACCAGACCACTGAGCTGATTAACAGCTCTCCTAGGGCTGGCCCGAAGGATTAGATATTTTTATGTGGTTAAGAACCAACTGGTCACCTAGCAATGGGACCTACAGCTTATTGTGGGATCTGAACCACATTACATTGAGAAATGAATTTCTATCACCAGAAATAAATTCCTTTGATTCTGCGCTGGCAGAGCCGAGAATCAAACTTTGGACCACTGGATTGGTAGCTGAGCACGGAAACCACTTGTCCAACGAGGAACTACTTTTGTGTGTAAAACAGTAGACTTTTTTTGGCTAAAGAAGTCTATCACTTAAATTTTTTTAGTAACTGTGACAGACATGGCTACCAAAAGCAAGCAAAAATGCATGCCACTGGACCTCTTAAGTGAAGAAAAATTATCTTAAAAAACACAGATTACATGTTTTTCTAAATATAAGGGAAAGTATTATGGGAGGGAATGGTATGAAGGTGTGATAAAACCTCTCCCAAAGTCCAAATTTGAGTAGTTTCATAATTTACTCACACAACTCTCCACAAATCCAATGATGCTCCAGATTTTTTTTGGCCCATTAATTATAATTCTTGTAGCCAGTGATATAATCTTGTAGAAATATCAAGTTGATTTTTTCATTTTAAGATCATGATCTAAAATTTTTTTTTTTATTACCTACTGAATCATAGGATTTGTTAAAAAAGGTCATATGTATTACTTACTACAGAGGTATGAATATCAGAAGGGAAGGCAGAGAGACAGTCAGTTGTAGGTATCGCCAATCTCTAACAAAATAGGCTGCAGAACCCCAGAAGATAGTACCAAGAGCCCATGGCATCCCTGCCAGTACTCCAACAGCAGCTCTGTATTTCGGGGTACATACCTCCATTGCTGCAAAGTGGAGATGAGTTTAAGTTCTTTTACAAATATGTATTTTGTACTTGGGGTGAAAAGCATACTCTTCTATGAAACAATAAAACTATGGAAAATGTAAGACAACCACTTAATTCAATAACAAAGCTACTGATTCATCATCAGACAGAGAATATTCTCTTGATTCCTCTTTCTACATGTCACAATACAGCTGAAAGTTAAAAGTTCACTTCCATAAATGGAAAATAAAATATGACAAGACACCTTACACAAGATGAAAGGCATAAGCAAGTAGACAGCACCATTGATGAATCTGAAGATGAGTATTGTTATAAAACTGTTGAGGAAGACCATACCAATGGCTGTTATAGACATCAAGACATGCGTCACTACGACGACTATCTTACGTCCATACCTGTGTGAGGATCAAAACAAAAGTAAAAAGGGTTAAGGGCATGGACTTTAGCAAGTTATGAAAAACCTACCGAATAAATGGGATGTTAGTTACAAGCACTCTGATTTTGCGAAAAATATTATAATAGATGAAAAATAAATATGTCTAAAAATTATTCAATTAAATTCTAATTATTTATTAATTGCAATGAATAATATTACAGTACAGTATTACTATACTCAGAAGATGAACCATGAATATACGTATATATATATATATATATATATATATATATATATATATATATATATATATATATATATATATATATCTCATCAGGGGAACCATAGGGAAAGGCATCGTACTCAGGTACATTTATTTTCGCCGACGTTCACGACTCATAGTCGCATTCTCAACCTTGGAATCCATTATGATAAAAAAGATAGTTCCGTCCTTAAATGCGCAATCCTCCTCTGTTCAGTTGTTTATCGCCTAGAGTGCTTGTTATTTTTATTTTTTCTAAAATTCTCTCAGTCACTGCCCGTCCTTTTGCGAGGTATAAAGGGTATAGAATAGCCTTACTGTTTTAGTGTTATTTATTTATTTTTAATTTTTTTACACCCATATCGTAATTTTTGTATACTTTTTTCTGTAATTTTTAAAATATTTTAATGTAACTGTACTGTAATTTAGCGCTCAGTATGTTTTTTCTGTTTTAAAGAGATTCATAAATTTTTTAAATTCTACATTCTGATGTTGATGTTCATTGAATTTTTAAATATTGCGTAATTTTTATGAATTATGTCAGTGCGTAGTTTTAATGTTCGTGTGTTTATCTTTAATTATAGCCTTGAGAATGCGACTATGAGTCCGTGAAACGTCGGCGAAATAAATGTACCTGAGTACGATGCCTTTCCCTATGGTTCCCCCTGATGAGATGTACATAGAGCGGCAGCTCCGTCTTCTAAGGATATATATATATATATATATATATATATATATATATATATATATATATATATATATATATATATATATAATAAGATTGTGTAATTATGGAAAGGCATAACTCTTGCATTTATCAGTGAGATTCACACTAACATCAGGATTTGTCTCGGGATAGATAATGGATTTTTAAGATTTTCATCCCATACCATACCGTACCTAAGGTAAGCCTCAAGTTGAGAGATTATATTATTACACAAATCGATTTTGAGTATATATTATTAACAAAGTAATTTTTTTCGTTGTACGTATTTATAATCAACTTATATTTTTCTTAATTAATTTGTTGTTTATTTTTCCCTTTGTAGTAACTAATCTCTTCTTTATCTATTTCTAATTACCTTCTGTTACCATTCAAATGGACACCATTTTCTTTGGAAGCTTGAATGTAAGTCAGTGGCCTCTGGTGACTTGATATATCTATCTATCTATCTATCTATATCTATCTATCTCTATCTATCTATCTCTATCTATCTATCTATATATATATACATATATACACACACACACACACACACACACAATATATATACATATATATATATATATATATATATATATATATATATATATATGTGTGTGTGTGTGTGTGTGTGTGTGTGTGTGTGTGTGTGTGTGTGTGTGTAAAGAGATGTTAGTTACAAACACTTTTGATTTGCAAAAAAATTATACTGGATGGAAAATACATATTTCCAAAAATTATTCAGTTAAATTTGAATTATTTATTCATTGCAATGAATGATATTACAGTACAGTATTACTGTATTCAGAAGATGAACTCTCTCTCTCTCTCTCTCTCTCTCTCTCTCTCTCTCTCTTATCTATCTCTCTCTCTCTCTATCTCTATATATATATATTATATATATATATATATATATATATATATATATATATATATATATAGAGGAGAGAGAGAGAGAGAGAGAGAGAGAGAGAGAGAGAGAGTTCATCTTCTGAATACAGTAATACTGTACTGTAATATCATTCATTGCAATGAATAAATAATTCAAATTTAACTGAATAATTTTTGGAAATAGGTATTTTCCATCCAGTATAATTTTTTTGCAAAATCAAGTGTTTGTAACTAACATCTCATTTACACACACACACTCACACACACACACACAAATACACACAGACACACACACACACACACATATATATATATATATATATATATATATATATATATATATATATTTATATATATATATATATATATATATATATATATATATATATATATATATATATATATATATATATATATATGTCAAGTCCACAGGGGCCACTGACTTATATTCAATCTTCCAAAGAAAATGGTGTCCATTTGAATGGTAACAGAAGGTAATTGGAAATAGATAAAGAAGAGATTAGTTACTACAAAGGGATAAGTAAATCAACAAATTACTTAAGAAAAATGTAAGTTAATTATAAATACGTACAAAGAAAAAAATTACTTTGTTTCTAATAATATATACTCAAAATCGATTTGTGTAATAATATAATCTCTCAACTTGGGGCTTACCTTAGGCGCAGAATGATAAGGGATGAAAATTCTAAAAATCCATTTTCTATCCCGAGACAAATCCTGATGTTAGTGTGAATCTCACTGATAAATGTGAGAGTTATGCCTTTCCATAATTACACAATCTTATCAGCTTAAAATGACTAAGTAATGAGGCAAGGGGCCATTTACATCTTCCTTTGCTAACGTAACTGACTTAAAAATTTTGATCCAATTTTGCTATACAGACAATTTCCATATAACTCTATCTGCTAGCTGTTTTAGCGGTTTGTCTCTTTATTTTTGGGAGCAACGCTTGCAATATTGTGGTTAATATTACCTATCAGCAAGATATCCACCGATGTATTGGCCTAGCAGAGTACCAAACATGTAGGCAGCCTGGTAATTAGCTCTTTGGTAGTCGTGGTCGCACGCCAGTCCAAACTATAAAAAAAGAAAAAAAAAACGGGAAATATTATTTTGTGTTATCTACATACTTGGTTGAATTTCTGAGAAATAGAAGCAGATTACCAATGTATTTGTATTTTGTGGTTGCTCCTTTTTATTTCTATAACATTACTGGGTTAAAAACATTTTTAAGGCTCATTGAGGATTTTTTAAAAGGAACCTTAATTTTGAACAGCCATGGGCCACTGGTAATGCTGTGTGAGAGTGTATTCTTAATGAGGTGGCTGAATGAGGAAAATGTCAAAAAGGGTGATCTTCCCATGTTATAATTCCAGTACGGAACATAATACTAGTACCGTAATGCGCAATTATTAACAAAAAGCCATTACTTAATTTCGCACAGATTTCTTCAGTAAATACTAATTTCCCCAATAATATATATTCTTTATGAGCAATACTTTTCTTTATGGAAAATGTGCACATATATTCAATGATTAACTTTGCAGAAACATTTTATGGCATACTATTTCTTATTCCCCTAACCTACAGTAAAATTAGCATACTAGTACAACTTGTATAACTATCAAGTTCGATTGTGTCCTGTGCCATTGCGATAACATGGCAGGGTCAAGAGCATGAAATACTGTGGACACTGAAGAAAACAAAACAAAACAAAACAAAACAAACAAATCGCACCGTAATAGGGCACCGTAACCATGGCGTCGCAGGTCACGTGCACGCTGGTTCACCTGACTATTTTCACTCCAGAAGAAATTAAAAGGCACAGATTTGAATCGCCCATGAAATCGATTATACGTATAGGGAAGTTAGTATTTAGACCAATATGATTTGATTAAGAAAAATAAGTATTTATAAGCATTTTTACGTTACATAAAACATGCTGCTTAGTTGACATGTTATTTTTTTATAATCAACAAGTATTTTTTACATAATATCATATAAAGTTGAATTTTTCTCATCAAAATATATGGCTCTCAATGCTAATTTTCCTCTATTAAGGAATTTCTGGCAGTTTCAAATTTGGCCTCATAATTTCTCGCGGAGTGAAAACACAAGTGGCCCAAGGAGGGTGGTGATTGCGCATGTCACACTATGGCACTTTACACTTTGCGCAGGGTAAAGTAATCGCTTTTTCTATCCTAGATCACTTGACATACAGAGCTTCGTTTTATATGAAGTTGTAAGCTTGCATTTCTTCAGGGATATGATTATTTGAATAAGCAAGTGCATACCAATTATAAATAGAATTGTGTTCACGAGACCAAGATAAGACATAAGCATGTCTCGTTTTGACTGGAAAAATTTTTCATGAATTTTGTATTTCCTAAACAGGAAGCTATAACTAAAATTCATTCGCTGTCAACTGATAATCTACATAAACAAAAGAACAGCACGAGAACAAACGCCATGTTTGCAATTAAGATAAAAAATGATTTTACTGTTAACTTATCTTGTTCATCTTGCTTAATTTCATCATTGACATGAAACAGGCCGATGATCGATAAGCCAGATAATCGACGAGCCAAAGCGCAATGAACAGATAAATGTAGGATTTTCACTTGAAAACGGCATCTTCAT
>NC_061109.1:78724703-78762203 GCF_015104395.2 Macrobrachium nipponense
TACCGTACATATAGACTAAATATCAATCGTACCGTACATATAGACTAAATACTGTACCGTAATACCAGCTTTGGCCCCATTTCAGGATCCGCTATCTAACATGATAAAATTTGCAATGGGCAAACTGATTCCTTACGAATGATTTTAAGGTTCCTTTATGTGAGCAAAGTTTCTCATAGTGCCATTTGCCACCCAAGAGTCTTTTGAGGATTCGGACTGGGCGATTTTACAACTGCCGAATTATTATTATTATTATTATTATTATTATTATTATTATTATTATTATTATTATTATTATTGTTAATTCAAGTTTTTCCGAAGACGCAAGTTTCTTCGTTTACAAATACTCATACGCTTACCAGTTTTGGCAGCTTCTCTTCACTTTCACCATGTAACACTTTAAAATCTGCATCCATGTCCCCTGACCATTTTATTTACGGCCCCGTGATAGGAAGGCACTGGAACTAAACGGAGATGTGTCTCATGAAATAATTAAGAGTGTGGGCTTTGATTTACTACGAGGAAACTAAACTTAATCAAACTTTGAAATTAGACCAGAAAAAATATTCATCATGGTTCCATTGTTGGCTCCACATGGATCGCACATAAATAATAAAACCATTATTGCTATAAATAAATATCTCCAATGATCACTTACCTGAGAGCATAAGCTCATAGTTTTTATTTATGGGCAAGAAACAGGGAGGATGCTAAATCAACTGAGCATTATTATAAGGATTACTAAAAGCTTAACTAACGCAAATTATCTGAAATGATTTACTAGGTCAGGCCAAGTCAGTAAGCACAGACTTCCTCAGGCACAGCCAAGTACAGTGATGCTCAAATCTCATGCGACATGACTCCATAGGATTTCGTTCAAAACTCACTAACTGGCAACCTAACATGCTCCATATTTATCTAACATTTTAATGCGAAAACGCGATTATTGCATATAATAAGGCCATAACATGTTTCATAAGAGTGAAATCTGTCATATATTTCAAAACTGTAAGAAAATGTCACGGGGAGCCAAATTTCAGAAAAAAAACTCTGAAACATTTTCAAATCTTTTGTTCACACATCGCTGAAGCATTTGACCAAAACGAAGTCGTCATCAAACCTCACTTAATGTTAAATAAAAAAAAAATAACGAAAAAAAGTCATAACATTAATAATGCTTCCAAAGCAAGTATAAAATTTGAAATAGTCCTATTTGATTGCTTTTTCACTTCAACGCTGAAAAAATGTAAATATGTATATACAAAAGTAGAATGCGCCCACTGATATCAACGTGTGGGGGGAGCATGTGTGGCGAACCATGAATGTCGGGGTGCAACACCAACCACCTGGTGTAACATAAGTAGGTCTACACTGAGTAGCGACAATGAAATTATCTTGAACACATTTACTTTATATGTGTCAGAGGAATATTTGGATTTTCTTACATAAGTATGTTATATTTCTTAAATAAAAAAATGATGGCATAGTAGCAATTATTCGTGTTTGCAATTATTCTTTTGTCAAAGCCAAGATACCATTCCTAGGGCTAGGTGTTAGAATTCTTTACTTTACTCTAAACATTCACATCTCTCCATTAACAATTTCTGGCCAGAAAGCAAATGTGGTTATCTACACATTCTGGCACTTCAAGTTACACAAAAAGCGAGCAGAAGGACTTTTAAGGAAATAATATTTTAAACCAGTTGAAAATCAAGTGTTCCATACGCCTTGATATTGATAATTATGATATTTCGATTAATAACCATTTTCTCCATATAATAAAAATCATCATCCTCTTTTATTCCTCAAAGAACAGGTAATCTCTACAAATAAAAACATTGGAAACAGATTACACCTCAGAAGGCTTTCTTCTTTTAGGCCAATAAATCATTTTGCAACATACGAGCAGCTTGCGCACAGCCTAAAACTTCAACATTCAAAGAAAACTGGTTGTAATTCATATTCCTATTGTATTCGTCAAAGAACAAGCAATCTCTACAAATAAATTCACTAGTAACAGATTACATCTCAGAAGGCTTCGATTATTTATTTAGGCCTATAAAACATTTTGAAACATACAAGCACCTTAAACAGCCGAAAGCTTCAACATTCAAAGCAAACTCGTTTTAATTCACATTCCGACTTTGAAAATGTAGTTATGACTGTTGAGCTTATTAGGTCTACTGTCATAATGCAGCAGACGTAGTTATGTTGATCAGACCGAGGAGCATGTTAAATGTGTTTTCATTTATGGTACCACTAACTTTATCACACCGCACGTTGAACTAAGCAGCGTAAAAAAAGAAAATCAGTTCAAATCACACAGATTACAAATTATACCAAAGCATAAAATGGATCATATTTATATAAACACAAGGAAAATAGGGCTAGCTGTGAATTCACAAACTTTTCGACAAGTATGACATTAGAAAAAAAAGTTTAAGACTACTTGGCAACGTCAAGTTGAGCCTGAAAATCTGGACGAAACAAAAAGTATCAGGTCGCATGAGATTTGAGCACCACTGAACACCGAATTTATTACAATTTTTAAAAATACTTTTCTCTTCTTGAATCGAAAGAAATGTGTTGGAGTGATCTCTAGTAAAATATAATTCTATCAACTAATTGCACTGGGGTTTCCATGCTTACAGACTGATAAGAAATAGTACTGATGTTTATTGTGCACATTTTTAAAAGATGCAAATGAATGAAATAAGCAAGCAATCTGTTCGGAATCCGGACTCACAGTATGCCGCAGCAATGATATACACCAAATTCCATCTTCCCATTCCTAGACGCACGAGAATGTCGTCGAAATCCGAGGTACCCATCTTGAGGACTTTTGAACTCGAGGTCCTGTCTCATCGGACACAAAAACGACACTAAATGGACTTCGGCAGCTGCACAGCCTTTTGAAGGACCCAATTCCTTATCAGATCTGAAGAGATAAAACCTGAAGCTCACTTGACACTAGGACGCCTGCTTGTGGAATTTCTTCTTTTGACTAAAATGGCTCTCAAAATACTTTGGTAACCGGCTTCGAAATACACAAATGAACAAATGATTTGTCTTATCTTTCTTTATCTCTATGTACATCAGTGACCTCAGGAGAGGAAACTGGGAACTTCAGCAAGAGTGAGAAGCATTTTAACCTTCCACCTTCCAGCATCACGTAGGAACCTAATTTGGAAACAATGAAGTGTTATCAGTATTGAATATACAAGGCTTCAGTTATTATTCAAATAACGTGGATCACAAAGACATCGAGGTATTGTGTCAAGGCAATTTTACCCATTTAATATACATATACACCGTCGTTATCTCTTTATCACAAGTGCTTCAATGAAGGACAAGCTGTCAGGGGGAGCTAAGAAATATATATTGATAACAATTCTAGGTCTCCTTGGTCATTCATCGACACTTTGTAGGCCTATATAACCCCTGTGGAATATATCTGTGCCTTAGATCCGGCAAAATGAAATAAAATGTATTGAGCATTAAACTGCAACCGTTAAACTGGCCTGTGACCTTGGAGAGAGGTCACGGCAAATACAATAATACTGTCGTGAAAAGATATGCGCACAAATTTTCCATGGCCGGTTTCTGCCTGTCCCACATACGTGAGGAATTATTCCACGTCTGCCGATTGGTCGCAAGAACGAGATGGTTCTTGATCGAGTTTTATTGTTTTCGTGAAATTTATCATTTCAACGATTTTGAAGCCCACCAAGAGTCTACTTGAATATTGATGTGTGTTTATTTTGTCACCACATAAGGAAATATGTCCTTAGAAATCTTTTTGAAGTTACGGTAAAAGACTCATTCACAGCCCGGAGCGTCCTCTTCAATTTGAGATTCCAATCAAGTAAGAGGTGGGTCGGGGAGCTCCCGTTTAACTTCTGTTCTGTGTTTCGACTTGGAAGGCGGAGTTGTGTGAGACATACAATTATGTAAGTAATCTATAATAATCCTTGCCATCGTTGGCCCAATGTACAGAATAACGTTTGTCGTCACAGTGGAGTGGCTCAAAATCGTACTCATGTATATTTTTGTTCGAAGATAGCAAGTTTTTGTGTTTTTTTTTTTCGAGAATCTCGCGGCAGCATGTCCACGCTTCTTATTGTTGTAACGTAAGGGCGATAGGGCCCCTTTATTTTTTATATCTATCATTTAACTATGTAAATATGAGCGTAAATAACCTATTTTTGTAATAAAATTGTAAAACTCAGACGTGTTTTTAGTCAAGTTGTCCTTGTGCACAGGCTGCAGCCTATCCCCTAAGGTAGGATAGGACTATCGGCCACTTTACATCAGGCGCGAACAGGTAAGTCAGTCGCAATATAATTCGCGACAAATACCATGAAAATAATCATCAACCTCAATGGACTGGGAAATAATGACGTAGAATAAGGGTATCAAACAATTTTCATTAACAGCAACGCAACATCAGAAACTAAGAAACACCAATCTCGACTTTTCAAGGAACGGCAAATTCCACAAGAGTAGAAGCGGCCAACTTTGTCCAACTGAGGTGAAGAGGTGAAATATGCCAACTTCTGGCACTTGAATCGACCCGTGTCCATGATATATATTTGGAGATGATAATCCCTAACTCCAAGGTACTTACCTGCCAAATTTAAAGATCAGAGAACAGACAGACAAATTAATAACAATATTGAATTGATTCAGTGGCAAAAGCCCTCAACTGGAGCCTGTGCAAAAAACACCAGCTACCTTGCCGTAATAAGTGGTACGAACACCAACCTGAAGGAGTGATAGAAAACGATCAGGCAAAGATCCTCTGCGACTATGGTATCAGAACGGATAGGGTGATACGTGCAAATACAACAGATCAACAAAATCATAAAGAAAGTATCACTCTTCGATGTCAGAATACCATGGGACACCAGAGTTGAAGAGAAAGAAAGGGAAAAAAATGGTTAAATATCAAGACCTGAAAATAGGAATAAGAAGGATACGGAACATGCCAATGGAAATTGTACCCATAATTATAGGAACACTAGGCACAATCCCAAGATCCCTGAAAAGGAACCTGGAAAAACTAGAGACTGAAGTAGCCCCAGGACTCATGCAGGAAAGTGTTCTCCTAGAGATAGCTCACATAGTAAGAAAAGTGATGGACTTCTAAGGTGGCAGGACGCAACCCGGAACCCCACATTATAAATACCACCCAGTCGAATTGAAGGACTATGATAGGCAAATAATAATAATAATAAACCAAACAAAAACTTCTTTCTGTTTTCTTCTGAAGGTGGAAAATGAAACCTACAAGATTACTGACTATAACTTGTTTGCTTTTAAGTATTTACATGGTATTTTACTTAAGACTCGAGTACTTTCAGGCCCTAACTGTGGCCTTTGACATGAAATAAAGAAAATAAGAAAATAGTTGCCCTCCCTTTTACGAAACAAATTACTTCAAAAATGAAAGTAAATATAAATTGTGTATACATTTGATAACCGTAAACAACGAAGTATGTAAAAATAAATTGGAAGGAGATGATATAATTCTTTTATATATACTATATATAATTAATTGCAGCAATTGTGGAGACAAATATGTGAGGGAAACACGTAAAACACAGAAAGATAGTACAGCTTAACTTGCAGGGGAGTGCAAAAGCTAACCATTGTTGGGAAAAGAACCTTAGGATGGATTTTAAAAACAGTAGGCTTATATACAAAAGCAACATCAGTCATAGGAGGGTAGTGGAAGGAGCACTCATCAGAGAGATTAACGCGATAGAAGGAAACAAAGGTTTTACCTCAGAAGATCCCATTCGCCGAGCTTTAATATTAAAAGCAGTAAGATTGACCCTTTTGACCGGGAAACTGGGTTTTCTGCCCAACAGACCGATGGTGACCACTCACTTACCACAAGGGTTGGTCCCATTGACCATCAGATAAGGACATTAGAACGACAGGAGGGAATTAACAACTCTCAAGAGAATGGTAACTAGGACAGCCATCACATAAATGACATATCAACAGGAAGAAGTTCCAGAAAGACTACTGGGCCTTGACCAAGTCTAACCACCTGCACATCTCTTGAGAAAGGGCCACTGTTGGGGCCTGAAGGTATTCGAGTTTTAAGTAAAATACTATGTACTGAATACTTAGAAGTAAACAAGTTATACTCAGTAATCTTGTGGGTTTCTTTTCCCATCAATAATAATAATAATAATATCAAGTAGCAATCAACTTCTGCAGGTGAAACAGCAAGTCTTATCCAGAACACCACTAATTTTATTTTTACCAATTCAAATTTTTAAGATTAATTAACAGCTGGTCAGGTGGTAGGCTCCTGAACCAGGTGTGGTACATCTGAACTTGATGAGCTTGGGGAATACTGTGGAGAGAGAGAGAGATTCAATGCTCTCTTCTGGTCAGTGTACAAAAATTACATCTTCTTATTAGGCAATTTGGTGCGGAAGGTGGGGGGGGGGGGGGGGCGGTGGAGGTGATGGTAAATGGGGCATGGGTTGGGATAACACTGAGGAGTTTTCGTTTCGCCATTACAGACCTACTGCGATTTCGCGTATCAGTTTTGATGCTGACAAAAAATCAATCAACGTCTAAGTCCTTGGAAAAATGAGGGTGATATGTCTCCGCACATTACAATAAATAGAAAAAAATCATTTTAAGCCACTGGAGCTAAAGACACTTTAACTCTTCTGATCGACGTCTGTTCATCGTCCATCTGTATGTTTGGCGTGAGTCCCATTTTTCGATTCTTCTCCAGGACCACTGAATCGATATGAACTAAACTTGGCACGATGCAACCTTGAGTAAGGGAGATTTGAATTCATTCAAACCTTAAAAGGCAGAAAATAAGGTGAGGCCACTTTATATTTTCTTCTCTTGAACTACTCGGCTACAGATGATAGAGTAGAATAGAATAGAATGTAGGATTAAGGCCAAGCGCTTAAACGGCATTTTACAGTAAAAAGGTGTGCCAGATGCAACAGGGGAAAAACCTAACAATTACACAATGAACCAATTGTCAAAAGAGGGTGGAAAGTAAGGTGGAAGAAAAATTATGAAAGAAGGTACAGGAAAAGGAACAAGGTCTAGAGTATAGGTCTAGAGGATATTCTCTATACCTTGGAAAGGAACGTAAGGGGTTACAGCTAGCGGCCGAAGGGACGCTGCCAAGACCCTTTAGTAATGCCTACCAAGCACCGCATGAGGTCCCCCGGAGCCACTACCCGCCCCCCTCCCCCTCCCACCTCGACGGAATAGAGAAGATGTAAAACTTATTGGAAAAGTTCCTTTTGTTATGCAGATTCAAATCTGTTCAAACCAAGGGTTTCATGAACAGGATGGGGACACAATAGTGGTCCCGAAGTTTTAAATACAATGTATAAAAGTAATATTTACATAATCATCGAGATCATCATGACTAAAATCTAATTAATATACAGTCATCTCCATAAAGTAGTACAGATTCAAGCTTATGTACATCAAGGCACAGGGGTCACTCCTACTTGTACTTTTGAACTGCTATTCCCCCAGCTTTCTATTACGATAAGCTAAATCTTCGACGGCTTTCCTAATCTGTCGCAGCAATAAAGTCTCATTTGCCTCATTGCTATCTCGGATAAGCGACTGGTAAAAAAAAAAAAAAATTGGGTCACATTTCTTTCACCGGTCCCCCACCCTCATAAGAAATCGCTTTCTCCGACGCTGTAATCTTCTGATTTTCTCGCCCCTATCATTGACACAGTATCTCTCTGACGAAGTATTTCGAGCATCCAAACTAACCATGCGAGGTGCGCGTCCATCAGCTTCTGATCATGCGCCTTTGATCGCCACTATGATGTAACTGTTCGCCAGCTTATTACGATACGGGCGTTCGGTGCGCCTGGTCATTCCTGAACTCGTTTCTCGAGAGCGGGATCATGTTTCCTTGAAAATCTCCCAGGAAGAAGATTCATCTCAACTGTATGTGAGGTCTGTACACGAATCCAACGGCATTTGCCGCCGCCAAGGAACGGAATCTTGTCCTCTCTCTAACGCCTCCCGTTAATAATGGGTCACATCCGCTGTCGTGTTTCTGCAAGCCTTTGCCCTCATCGGGTAACCGAGGGAACCTCGTGAATCATCACCAGTAGTTCAAAGGTGCCACCGAGAGAACAACGTTTCCTTTTAACCTGGAGTCCATCGGGAGTCAACGAATACACAGGTCGATCCATCACCGTTACTTAAAGAACTTCGTAGTGGAATCCTTGCACGCAAGTATCAAGCGTTCGTTTTCTACTTTAGACACTTGTGAAAGTTTTTTTGATCTAGTGAAAGTAGAACTTGTTAATGTTTTTCGATTTTGTGATATATATACATACATACATACATACATACATACATACATACATACATATATATTATATATATACTATAATATATATATATATATATATATATATATATATATATATATATAATTATATATAATGTAGAATCCACTGGTAATTTTTACCAGATACATATGTAAATGTAACAGCCACAATGCCCTCTTGACTCCACAAATTCTTTGCACGTTTTAAGATACGCTTGTCACTACAAAGCCTAGTGATCCAACTTCAAAGAAACATGAAAGAAATCATGATGGCCGACAGCGGGAAACGAACTCGCGATGCCATAATCACGACGAGGTCACCTTGCCGGCAAGGTGACCTTGTCGTGATTATGGTTCGTTTCCCGCTACCGGACATCATGATTTCTTTCATGTTTCTTTGAACTTGGATTTCGAGGATTTGTAGTGACAAGCGTATCCAGGACTGCAAGCAATCTGAGAGGTTAAGAGGGCATTGTGGCTATTATATTTACACACACACACATACGTATATATATATATATATATATATATATATATATATATATATATGTGTGTGTGTGTGTGTGTGTGTGTGTATGTATGTATGTATATATATATATATATATATATATATATATATATATATATATATATATATAGAGAGAGAGAGAGAGAGAGAGAGAGGAGAGAACAATTCTTTTTAACTGACGTATAAACTGGATACGAATTCTTTAAGGTGACCAGAAAAGTTCGACTGGAGCAGAAATGATTCACAAAAGTATCGGGAGAAAAGAATGAGGCGTCAAAACTGTCAGCTGCTGCATATTCGAACTTAACTGATCATTTTCAAACTGAAAGAGCTAAGATAAAGCAGAGTCATGTCTGTAGCTGACTCATTTGTTTATTCAACCTATTCGGGTTTAATGTCGTCTGAATGGAAAACATATCCAAAATTGTGGTAAAACAAGAAACGTGGAAACACGTGACCACCGGTAACATTTGTAGCAAAAAAAAAAAAAAAAATATATATAAATAAATAAATAAAAAACTAAAAAAATAAAATAGAATAAAAATAAATAAATAAATAAAATTGCTGATACAAGCATCAACAAAATGCTTTTGTCACAAAATGGGAAGACTGAACCACAAACGAGGAAGCTGCACAGAGAAATAAACTGATTGGGAAAGTTGTACAGAAATACACTGACAGAGGAAGTTTTACAGAAATGTTACGAAGGGGAAAAACTGGTTGCAGAATCACGAGGTAATTCAGGAAGAAGAAAAATCAGAAGAATCAACCAGAGAGGATGAGGGACCTTACGTACTGCCATCATGACGATGATGAATGAAGCGGTAAATTCGTTTATTGCAGGTTATATAATGGGGGGCGTTCATGGCTGCCTAAATCTCTGAGCCTCGAGCACGGGAAGAGTCAGCCATCTTGTAAGTAGCAATAATTCAATTTCAAAGTAAACTTAAAAAATCCTACGACTGCAAAGTCAAAAGAGGACTTTCATAGCTTGATGGGCTTTCGATTTCGACCGTAAATATTAACTGGGCCAAAAGGCCAAGCGCTGGGACTTATGAGGTCATTTGGCGGTAAAAGGGAAATTGCTAGTAAAGGCGTTTTTAAAGGTATGACAGGAGGAAAACCTCAAAGCAGTTGCGCTATGAAACAATTGCTAGCTGGTGGAAAGTGAGATGAAAGACAGAGAACATAAACAGAGGTAAGGTAAAATTAATGAAAGGGGCTGCACTACACAATCCTGTATTATTTTAATTAATAATAGAACATTTTATTACCATACTCTCATTTTCCTAAATCCGAATTCGACCTCTCCATGCCCCATCGGCAGCTCAGCTTGGACTTAAATCTTTTAAGAGAACTGGCAACGTAGCTAAAAATCTGTGCCACTTTTAAGAACAAATGCAATGTTTACGTCGTTACCCAGTGTAAAATGTTACGAAATGTTTTAATATGATAAAAAGAAAATTTGGCATTATTGTCTTAACAATGTTTAGGTCTACTTTCAAATACTAAATAAACTGACTGAGAAAGTTTGATTTGGCAGCCCCACTTCCCATCCTTGGCCTTGCCTTGCCCAAAACGACAAAAAGATTTGGAAATACTATAAGGCCGAAGGGACACTAAAAAGAACCTTAAATAATGCACGTGGTGTACTAATGGCACTACCCCCTAAGGGGTCTTCGACCGCAAAAGTTTTGATTTTATCTTCGACGGCAAACACCACTGACCCTAGATATTACGAACCTGGCTGTTAAGTGCAAAGATTATTGCTCTTAACATTTTGTGGAGAGAGAGAGAGAGTCATGTCATTCTTCCGAAACAATGTCATAAATGTATTACACCACCATTGAAAACACGAGGACGCACAATGCACACGCTACAGTTAGCTGATCCACGTTGCATTTTTACCTTAAACACAAGGCTGCATCCTGAAAGGTGAACATACTCTTGTAAAAAACTCCTCCTATCTCAGATTAGAAGATCATAAATTTCTAATAATTTCTTCTTTTTCCATTCGTATATCACTTTACTCAACCATAAAGAACAAACAGCAAAACTTGGGTTGTTACTCCTAATCCTTAAGCGCGTTACGTCATCTCGTGACAGCGGTCCCCTCAACTGTATGGGGAGAGCACTCAAGACCTCTGACAACTGCAAAGAAAGATTCGTTGGTTGGGTTTTCATTGTTTGTTTCCGTTTACCCGTTGTGTGTGTATGTGTGTGTGTGTGCTTACCCGGCTTGCATAACTGCATGAAACCTGTCTGGTTTGTTGGATTTTTGTTTTTCTGCCCTTCCTGGTCTTTTGATTTATTTGTTTATTTTATTTTTTATCTCCGGAGTTTGTTTGCCCATCTATCTTGTTTGCATGCTTGTTTGCTGGCTATTCGTACCAATTTGCATTCAACGCGGTTTTATTATTTCTATGCGTTTTTATTTCAAGCATGGAACTGGGCGAAGGTCTGACATACATGGGTCAAGGACAAACCAACCACATTATGACATAAGCTTTTGTTGTTCCAAATCCACCTGTCTGTCTCTCAGTATGCCCGTCTAGAGAGGTCAGCTCCAGCCAGCGGACAACTCCTTTACAAAGATAGGAATCCGGATTAGGGATCAGAGATCTGGATACTAAAGGACACTTTTTGGTAATATTTGTCTATTTTTTTAATTTCGAAATTTAAGCCCACAAAGCCACTTCAATCACATGTACACAATCTCGAGCCCTTAGCTTTTGTATTCGATTTTTTAATAATAATAATAATAATAATAATAATAATAATAATAATAATAATAATAATAATAACACTAAGCATAGAGGACTGCGTCAACATCGAGAACAAAGCACTGGGGCAATACAGGAAGACCAGTGAAGACGAGTGGCTCAAGAGTGCATGGGAAGAAGGACTGATAAAAGTAGACAAAGACCCAGAAATATACAGAGAAAGGAGAAAGACAAGCAGAACAGAGGAATGGCACAACAAACCAATGCACGGACAATACATGAGACAGTCTAAAGAACTAGCCAGCGATGACACGTGGCAATGGCTACTGGGGGGAGAGCTCAAGAAGGAAACTGAAGGAATGATAACAGCGGCACAAGATCAGGCCCTAAGAACCAGATATGTCCAAAGAACGATAGATGGAAATAACATCTCTCCCATACGTAGGAAGTGCAATACGAAAAATGAAACCATAAACCACATACCAAGCGAATGTCCGGCACTTGCACAGAACCAGTACAAAAAGAGGCATGATTCAGTAGCAAAAGCCCTCCACTGGAGCCTGTGCAAGAAACACCAGCTACCTTGTAGTAATAAGTGGTACGAACACCAACCTGAAGGAGTGATAGAAAACGATCAGGCAAAGATCCTCTGGGACTATGGTATCAGAACAGATAGGGTGATACGTGCAAATAGACCAGACGTGACGTTGATTGACAAAATCAAGAAGAAAGTATCACTCATTGATGTCGCAATACCATGGGACAGCAGAGTTGAAGAGAAAGAGAGGGAAAAAATGGATAAGTATCAAGACCTGAAAATAGAAATAAGAAGGATATGGGATATGCCAGTGGAAATTTTACCCATAATCATAGGAACACTAGGCACGATTCCAAGATCCCTGAAAAGGAATCTGGAAATACTAGAGGCTGAAGTAGCGCCAGGACTCATGCAGAAGAGTGTGATCCTAGAAACGGCGCACATAGTAAGAAAAGTGATGGACTCCTAAGGAGGCAGGATGCAACCCGGAACCCCACACTATAAATACCACCCAGTCGAATTAGAGGACTGTGATAGAGAGAGAGAGAGAAAAAAAAATAATATTAATAATTAGAAAGGACGCCTTCTCTTAGGGGAGTAGCGCTGAATATTATAGCTGTTTCAATGGTATTTAATTTATATAGAATCTCAATTCTTATTATCTTTTTCTCATCAGCATGTAGCAGGTATGCCGTTGAAACAGCTATAATAATAATAATAATAATAATAATAATAATAATAATAATAATAATAATAATAATAATAATAATAATAATAATAATAATCTTTATCAAATATCTTGATTGTCAATTTAAAACAGTTCACTTGAATATTATTTTGAGGATGAAGGACAAACCTCACCAGAATAACAACTACATTACCGATAAGATAATTCAACGGTAACGTAGCACAGACCTCCTCACAACCAAATGACACAGGCAAACTTAGATCTACAAGTTGCAACCAAGATTCGGAGGCTAAAATCGGGCCTACCGAGTGCAAAGTTGCTATTGTACACAGGTGGATCGAGTAATGTACACAGCATAACAATTCAGGCCGAGGGCCAAGCACTGGGACCCATGAGGTCATTCAGCGCTTAAAGGAAAATCGAGAGGTTTGAAAGGTGTAGCAGGAGGAAAACTCAAAGCGGTTGCACGTAGAAACAATTGTCAGAGAAGGGTGGACAGTAACCTAGAAGAAACAATATGAATGGTAGTACAGTAAAAGAAATGAAAAGGGTTGCAGTTAGGGGTCGAACGGACGCTGCAAAGAATCTAAAGTAATGCCTACAGTGCACAGCGTGAGGTGCACTGACGGTGCTACCCCCCTACGGAGAATTTACTGTATGAAAAAACCCTCAATGACAATTTACGGGAAGTATTACATAATGCGAAACTGACTACAAGAAGTGAGGTTTTCATCCATGTTTCGTCAATGTCTTTCGGTTACGGTGTGTTACGTTACAGAGATCTGGTTGTTTGTAATTCTTGGTGTTATATTGTTGATTCCAAATCTTACTTCTTCTATTATGACGTCACTGCGCATGACAGCTACATACTGTAGCATATTTATTGAGGTGCTTAGTGTGCATAGATAAAAAAAAAAAAGCTGAACTGGAATTGGAATACAAAAATTTAGTAAAAGGAAGACAAAGAATATGAACGGAGGCATAATAAAAGGAATGAAACGGGCTGCAGCTAAGGCCCGCTGCAATTAACGTTAAGTAATGTCCAGAGTCTACAATGTGAGGTACTACACTGACAAAACTAACCCACCGAGGCGAAAAAGGTTGAATAAATTATATCAAATATTTCCCACATTTTAACATGTGTTTTCGGTAAACATATTCTCCCCAAGCGTCTGCCGTTACCTGACTCAAAAGATATTCGCTAAGTTAACCCTCTTAGTATAAAACGATAAGAAGCGTCCTTGAAAATGCTCTTAATAGCTCTAGGACGTGAGATTGGAAAGCAGCGAAGATAATGTCTTGTATAAAAAAAAAAATCTTTGACGTATACTGCTCACAGCATCCATTCTCTTGCGGCCTCTGAGAGAGGGCAGACGTTCGGCAAACCAGGATCAAGAATGGCAAGGTAGCATCCTTTCAAACTACAAAGGTTAACTAGATAACATCCTCTTAAATTCCTAAGGTTAACAGAACTTTAAAATGACTAAGGTTTAAAAATAGTCCTTTCAATCTTCTTTGATTAACAAGATAACGTCCTTTTAAATTACTGAGGTTAACAAGGTAGTCCTTGAAAACTACTATGGTAGCGTCCTTGAAAACTACTAAGATTAACTAGATAACATCGTATTAAATTTCTGAGGTTAACTATGTAGCGTACTTTAAAATGACTAAGGTGGTCTTTTAAAACTAATATGAGCAACAAGGTGGCGTACTTTAAAACTGCCAAGGTTATTGAAAGAGCGCTCTTTAAAATAACTAGTTAATAAGGTACCATCCTTTAAATTGACTAAAAGTTAACAAGGGTAGCGTACTTTAAAACTAATATGGTTAACACAGTAACATCCTTTAAAACTGACAACGTTAACATGATCGAATCCCTTATAACTAATTACTAAGGGTAACAAGGTAGCGGCTTTTAAAATGACTAAGGTTAAGAAGATAGCATACTCTAAAGTGACTAAACAAACATCATCAAGAATAAGTTCTACTAAATAAACAAGTCACCGTCAAGAATAATGTCAGTTATTTAATATCCGGGTTTAATAACTCTCAGGCAATTAATTAATGTATAAAGTAAACAAACGATTTTGGCTTACGTAACACATTTCACACGGGAAGTTACTAGCATTTTTAATTACATTTTTTATGCATCTAGTTCATTTTCTTTTGCAAATCACCGCAACACAGATGGGTGAATTTTTAATACAGCTGAAAGCACCTGTAGGTTCAGGACTTAGGCACTTCGAATTCACAAAGAGATTTTTGTTTGTAAATATCATTATCATAATCATCATGCTTAACGGTTTCTTGCAGGTTTGTTCACTATAACAAAATGTATTTCTTTTTCGGTTGTCTTCCGAAGAGCTCTGCCAATGACTGAAAACATTCGTAGGGAATTTGGCATTCCAACATACAGGCATTTAATCAGGTTTCTATTGAATTACTGTATGGTACTTATTTAAAGAAAAAGAGTTAAGTATATCTTAGTTTAAACCAGACCACTGAGCTGATTAACAGCTCTCCTAGGGCTGGCCCAAAGGATTAGATATTTTTTTTACGTGGCTAGGAACCTATTGGTCACCTAGCAACAAGACCTACAGCTTATTGTGGGATCCGAACCACATTATATTGAGAAATGAATTTCTATCATCAGAAATAAATTCCTCTGATTCCGCGTTGGCCGGGCCGAGCATCGAACTTCGGACCTCCGGGTTGGTGGCCGAGCGCGAAAACCACTCGTCCAACGAGGAACTCTCTTATTTAAAGAAGGGACATTCTTCTCTGTACCGTAGCGGTCATTCAATTATTCTCATTTTCCTGATATATATTCAAGACTTGGAAGTCTTAACGACCTGATATAAGTTACCCCCCCCTCCCCCCCAATAAAAAAAGATTCAAATAATAGCATTAACATGTTATTAAGTGAATTGGTCATGGAGTTGGCATGGTAAATTGTTCTCTCTCTCCCTCTTTCTCAACTCTAACAAAGAGGAGGTCGAAGCCTTTTTATTGCTGAACATTATTTACACAAATATATTCAACCGATCGTGGTTTTACGTAAAGCCAAAATAAGGTTGTACCTACAGGAAAAATTACTTATCTTAATTTTCCCAAATGACTAGCTACCCTATGCTTACAAGTATACCGTAAAATTCCAAGTTATTTCACATCATACTGAATTAAAAAAAATGTCCTCTAAGTTAAGAAAAGCTGTATTCATTTCTAGTTATGTTCAAAATGAACTGCCGTATTCCGCGGTGTAGTCTCGTTAATTTTCCACTTTTTAATTTTTTTATTTTTCACCAATCCAATGACCTCCAGTCTTTCCACATGACGAAACCACCTTGAAAGAATTTGATCCAGTCTTTCACCCAATTATTAATCGTTTAACATTTTACTTGTACTGACTCTCTCCTCCTCACCCCTCAATTCCTCTTAGCCACATTCACTGCAAAAATTCATCTCAACCTTTTCAAACCTTCCATCTTTCATTATATTAAACAGCCATATTTCCATAAAGGAGAGTTGGCCCAACAATCCAGTTATACACTTCCACCTTAGCTTCCATAGACACTTGGCGTCTTCCCAATCTTTTACACACACATCAGCTACCTTTTTTCAAATCTTCTTCATTCTCAAACACCTGAACGGAGCAGCCGTTTTAGCTCTTCACTCTAGTATCAACTTTCTCTTCTTGCAAACACTCTGGAACTCTTTTACCTCCTCCTTCCCTACGATTCCTAATCAGTAATCAACATCTGAAAACATCCACGATCCATTTTCTTTACATCTCAAATGTAAACCTGCGTTCTACTATTCTTTTTCTCACTTCTCCATGAAGATAATGACGTCTATCATCTGCATAGCCCGACGCATGCCTATAGCTTCAATCCAATAAAAGATAGTATTTCCCATTTACACAATTAAATTATTAAAACAATATGGTGCAACTCTTGACAGCAGTAAGAAATGGCTTGAGAGAGATTAATATCGTTATTATTATTCAGAAAATAAACTCTATTCATATAGAACAAGCCCACAGGGGCCACTGACTTGCAATTCAAACTTCCAAAGAGTATGGTGTTCATTTGAAATAAGCAACAGAAGGTAACAGAGAGAGAGAGAGAGAGAGAGAAGGTGGGGGGGGGGGGGGGGGGGGGGGGGTGGTTTGGAGCCTCGCAATCCTTTTAAGGCACTGTAGGATACATGAGGTGAAAACGTAATTGCCTCCATGTATACGGGCCTCGAATTGATTTTCAAAGGTCGGACTGTCGTAGCTTTATCTATCCTTAGGAAGTTTGTCATACCGCAAGGCATCTGGCTAACACTGAAGACGAACGATATTGACTGGTCTTGATTTTGTCTGAACTACAGAAATAGTCTAGACAGGTAAAGTGGATAGTTTTTTGTGTAAATGTTCTTCAATATTAACACACTGGGCAACGTCAATTAACACATAATGCAAGACCTTTTGCCAGTTGGTCCTAAAGAGGTTATTTTGCACGGATAAACTACACACATGGGTGTGCCTAAACATCAGTAAGAGGAACTAAGCAACCTGAGTTCATAATACGTTTGAGTGGGGAGCAATGCCATTGTTTGGTGGCTTGATAAATTTATAGCAAGCAAACAATGGTACAAATCTTATCCGGTTTTGGTCGAACGTCAAGAACTTGATCAATTCATGAATAATAGATGGCACTATTTTCATCACGCTACTCTCACAGATTTGTTCATAATTATGCTCCATCCGTCCTCCAGGGTAACTAAGAAATAAAATTCCGAGCCTTACTCTCCATTGTACCATTGTCCGTAAAATAAACAAAATTAAACTTTGTGTGGCCACGCACGACTTCATTATATCAATGAGACACAAAGGAGCAACAGTGACTGTTCAAAACAGGCTATCCTACCCACTCTTCTTCTCAGAAAGGAGGGGTCACCATATTATTATTATAATTATATTATTTTCATTATTAGAAGATGAAACCTATTCAGACTGAACAAGCGCACAGGGGCTACTGACTTGAAATTCAAGCTTCCAAAGAATATGGTGTTCATTAGGAAGAAGTAAGAGGTGGTAAAGGAAAATACAGAAAGAAATCTTACTTATTAAAAAATAAAATAATAAATTAATAAATAGATAAAATGTATTAAAATGCAAGGAGAATAGCACTAGGGTAGTAATGCATTGCAACTTCGCTTGAACTTTCGAAGTTCCAATTGCACGACATCCTTAGGGAGGCTGTTCCACAGTCGAACGATGTGAGGAATAAAGGACCTCTGGAACTGAGGAGGTCGACAGCGAAGAGGCACATTCGCTGAACAATGGAGCTGCCGTTCAGAGAATCTGGTTGCTCTCGGCAGGTAAAGGGAATCAAGGATCTGTTGTGAATGTGAAAGATCTCTGTTAAAATACAACTTAGAAAAAAAAAGACATTCCGTTGATGGTCCAAGTGACAACTGCTAACATTAGGAAACAGAGACCTACCGCCACGAATCACTCTATCTAAAAAGAGATAAATCTCTGGCAGCAGCAGACATCCATACACCGGAGAGCCGTATTCTAGCAATGGACGCATCAGGAACTAAAATGGGCCCAGGAACTAAAATGGAACTACTGAAACAGTGAATTACATACCTGGTGGCTATGTAGGATTTTGTGGATATCTGTCACGGAAAAAGGCACCGAGGCTTGCAAAGTCTTCACCAAAATATTGGTTGAGAATTGGGTGTGTTATGCTATCCAGAGCCACATCTACGGCACAGAGAAATGGAACTGAAAATAAACAGAGATATATGTATCATATTTCATCTGTACCCAAAACCAATATATATATATATATATATATATATATATTATATATATATATATATATATATATATATATATATGAATAACTTGATCACGAAGTATATAAAACGTGATGCTATGTATGAATAAAGCTTTTTTGCCACGCAGGAAAAAAATGAAAAAGCGAGATAGCCAAGTACTTTCGGTCCTGTTCGGACCCTTTACTGAGGCAAAAAGATTTTACAAAGAACAACATAGTCAAAAGAAGGCTTAATATACAAACGGACACTACCAGATTAGCCATAAGGGCGATTTTCACTCTACAGAAAGGAGGAGCCGCCAGAGGCTAGCCACACCTTGAAGGATACCCGCAGTAAACAAGTGATTCTTCCAGAAAACAGTACATTTTGAAAAAACACTGGAGCATATACAATTTAATATCATGAATTTTTACACAAATTTTCCCAACAAAAATTATTATTAATGAAAAGACGAAAGAAAATATAATATATATATCGAGCAAGAGAGAGGGGAGAGAGAATATCGAACCAGAGAGAGAGAGAGACGAGAGAGAGAGAGAAAGAGAGAGAGAGAGAAAGAAAATAATAACTATATACATGTGGGACTAATTTATTAGTTGTTCATTTATTTTGAGGTCCTTCATAAACATCTTACAAATATATGGGTCCAAATGGTACATTCCCAGACTAAGATTTAGGTTGTTTTTATTAGTGATTTGTATAATTGCCGATTCCAGTAAATTTCTTGAAACATAATCATTAGATCTAGCAATTACCGAGGTATCACCCCAATTAATACAATGAGATTTTTCACTCAGATGGATAAACAGTGCATTTGAAGTCTGGGCTGTTCTAACTGAATACATATGTTGCTTTATACGTACACATAAATTTTTACTTGACTGACCAACGTAAAACGAAGGGCAATCCTTACAAGGAATTTTGTAAATGATGTTGTTATTTGTTACGGGACTATTCTTAATTAGCATATCTTTAATGGTATTGTTATAAGAGAACACTACATTAACATTAGACGATTTAAATATTGATTTTATGGTTTCAAATCCACTAAAATAAGGTAAGCTAAGTACATTTTTAGGCATTTCTTTTTCATTAATAGCAACATTATAAAACTTTTTGTGAGCTTTTTGATAACATAAATCAATTAAATGAGGTGGGTAGCAGAAATTGTTTCCTATCTTTTTTATGTATTCTATTTCTTGGTCCAGATATTGTGGGCTCGTGATATGCAAAGCACGTAGGAACATAGAAGAAAAAATTGAAATTTTAATATTAAGATGGTGGCCAGAATAAAAATGTACATATGTTAAATTATTTGTGGGTTTTCTATAAATACTGAATTTGCATTGGAAAGATTCTCTATGTATTATTACATCTAGGAAAGGGATGACATTGTTATTTTCAATTTCAACAGTGAATTTTATGGATGGCACTAAATTATTCAATTTAGACTAAATAATTTACATCGATACCACCAGGTAAGACTACTAAGATATCATCGACATATCGGTACCATTTTAAGGGGATAAGTGTGATATTCGGGAGGTGTTGTCTCTCAAAAAATTCCATACATAAGTTTGAAAGGAGAGGTGATAAAGGGTTACCCATGGCCATACCAAATATTTGTTGGTAATATTCTCCATTAACAATAAATCTGCAATCACAAATACATAACTTAATTAAGGAAATTATGTGACTAACGGACATAGGCAATTCATGCAGTACAAGTTCATTACTTAAATATTCTAGCACAGAGTCAATAGGGACTTTTGTAAACAAAGAACATACATCAAAACTGACAAAAATATCACTGGGCGCATAGGTTTGTTTTCCTTATGAGTTTTGACTAGGCCATATAAATAAGGTAATGAGGGACACTTTACAGTTAACTTACACAAAAGTTCTTTTTTATCTTTAGGAATTTGTTTGATATTGATATTAAAGTTTTTTATTACTTGGTCCAACGGATTTTTTGCGAGTTTTTTGTAAGTTATTTCATCCTCTAGTAAAGTATGCATGCGTGATATGTAGTCAAGTTTTGTCAAGAACTACTAAACTATTGGATTTATCAGCCTTGGTAATGTGTAAGCTATTATCATTCTTCAATTCTTTTAAACTTTTTCTGTAGCGAGCGGGGAAATTATTTTCATGGTAGGCATGCGTAGCACTATATGTCATGCCTTTGATAATGTCTAAATGATTTTGTGGTAGGTCACAGTATTTTTCAAACTTATATAATGTCGCTCTTGATAAAGCTGAGGGTTTGTTACAAATGAAAAAAGACAACCCAAAGCCTAATGCGCGCACTGCATTATCACTTATTTGTTTGGTCCAATCACTGTCGTTGATAAGGTTGTTTAATTTTCTGTCCAGTTTTCTAATCAAAGTGTCTGTAGTTCTATGAAGTTTTCCATATATTTCTTGCCTTAATGCGTGTTTCCAATCAGCAGGAATCGAGTAGTTGAAGTTACGTCGGGCTTTTTCCAGTTTTTTAAATTTCTCCTTTTCCTCCATTTTCGCGGCAGCAATGTGACGTTTTAATATAATTGAAGAGGATTCATTAAAAGGATGTTGACCATATCTTCTTATGCGGTATGGTAGCAATGATTTGGGTAACACTTGTTCCGCCAGGCATTTTTTCAGGAATTTCAGGTGAATTCTGGTAGAGTGCGCTGCCTGTAATGACTTGGAGAAAGAGGTGACGAAACAGCTCAGCAGTGGGAACAGGAAAGTAAAAGTAAACGTGGCCCTCATGATGAATAACTTGATCACGAACTTGATCACCTCTTATAACAATACCATTAAAGATATGCTAATTAAGAATAGTCCCGTAACAAATAACAACATCATTTACAAAATTCCTTGTAAGGATTGCCCTTCGTTTTACGTTGGTCAGTCAAGTAAAAATTTATGTGTACGTATAAAGCAACATATGTATTCAGTTAGAACAGCCCAGACTTCAAATGCACTGTTTATCCATCTGAGTGAAAAATCTCATTGTATTAATTGGGGTGATACCTCGGTAATTGCTAGATCTAATGATTATGTTTCAAGAAATTTACTGGAATCGGCAATTATACAAATCACTAATAAAAACAACCTAAATCTTAGTCTGGGAATGTACCATTTGGACCCATATATTTGTAAGATGTTTATGAAGGACCTCAAAATAAATGAACAACTAATAAATTAGTCCCACATGTATATAGTTATTATTTCTTTCTCTCTCTCTCTCTGGTTCAATATTCTCTCTCTCTTTTTCTCTTGCTCGATATATATATATTTATATTTTCTTTCGTCTTTTCATTAATAATAATTTTTGTTGGGAAAATTTGTGTAAAAATTCATGATATTAAATTGTATATGCTCCAGTGTTTTTTTCAAAATGTACTGTTTTCTGGAAGAATCACTTGTTTACTGCGGGTATCCTTCAAGGTGTGGCTAGTCTCTGGCGGCTCCTCCTTTCTGTAGAGTGAAAATCGCCCTTATGGCTAATCTGGTAGTGTCAGTTTGTATATTAAGCCTTCTTTTGATTATGTTGTTCTTTTGTAAAATCAGTTTGCCTCAGTAAAGGGTCCGAACAGGACCGAAAGTACTTGGCTATCTCGCTTTTTCATTTTTTTCCTGCGTGGCAAAAACCTTTATTTATATATATACATATATATATATATATATATATATATATATATTATATATATATATATATATATATATATATAATATATATATTATATTCTTACGTATGAGCCGGCCTCGTGTGGCCCAAAACGTAAAGGAAAATGTTTTAGGGAAAAATGCAGGGTAACTGGATTTTAACATTACCTTAAAAAGCCGGAGGGTTTTTGGTATTATTTTATTTTTAGTAGAAAAGGTTGCCAGAAAACTCAGCTAATTACTTTACATACATTTATTTACATGAGGCCGCTTAATGGCCTGGAGAAAGAGTAAATGCAGCTTATCTGCACGGGGAACAATATTATCTCGCACAAGGGTATGATAGCTGGCTAAAATGAAATTCATGTAAAAGCTGGTTTTCAAAATTATTCTTATTATCTTGCGGTAATGCAGCACTTGCGGGCGCGAAGACTTGGACACGTGACTCAGCAAATCTGGAAAAAATCCCAGATTAGACACAAAACAAAAAGGAAGACTCCTTGCACAAGTTACGATTATTCAGTTTTCTCTAACACACTGGGGAAAAGGAACTCTTAGTGTTAAATGGAATATTCAGTGACTTCATTTGTCTGGGACGATCACAAAAGGGAGGCATACGGCCATGAGGCAGTGAAAGGAACAAAGGATGTTCATTTGAGAATTAGGAGTTTGAATTTTGAAAATGGGGAGTTGTTACGACTAGGAGGGAAAGAACTGGCAATAAGACTGATTCACAAGACGTACCTGGATGCCATAGTAAGTGGACTTTTGTAGAAATGCGGCGTCGGCTTTGTCTCAGGTCTGGGCGCGCCAGTAACGCCTTGGTAGGCATAAATGGAAGGCTGGCTGGCTGGGGACATCCGTCTGGGGTCACGGCTTGGAGCGGACTGAGAGCGACTGCGTGGGTTAAGCATGGGTGTTGGGGTCAGCTTATCCCCCTTTCCGGCGGCATTCCTGGAAACAAAGCATATCACCAGCGAGAAGTTCACAGGATAAAAGATCTTAGGAGTAGGCCTATGAAATACCTAGCTACCTACACCCTCCCTTTTGGGATATGTCCCTAAGGCTGACAGGAGTTTTTCCCACAGCTAACGGCTGGCGCCGGGCATGCCTAGTCTGGCCTGAGTTTGTGTTTCCCACCTAAATCAGCTGATATTCGGGTAAACATGGCTGCTCTTTTAGAAATAAAATAGATTAAATAAATGCTGGGAAGACGAGGCGATCTATATTTGTAACAGTTCCCCCTGTTAAGAAGGCATTCACTCCCTTTCAGGTATGAAGGCCTTAGGTAAATAAGTTGATCGTCTCGACTACCCAGTTCTCCTACTCTAACTGAGGTTTTTTGAGCAGTGATACGGCTAATTACAGTGGCCTACCTAACTTATAGGTGGAGATGCTAAGTTTACGAACTTACGGAATTAATGTAGTCTAGCCTAAGTGAGAACTACTGGTTGTCTGTCACGACAGCCTACTCTACCCCTATGTAAAGTTACTTGAAAATTCTACTTGCTACTACCCTAATGCCCTGGTAATAAATTATTAGCCTAACCTACTCATTACAGTTAATTAGAGACGCAGTCATTCCAGAGTGCGGTACGCACAGCAGTGGTTTATCGAACCTGAATTGTTAAAGTATGTAAGGTGAGGTAATGATGCGTGATGATGATGAGCAGTTTGTAGTGTACCAGGATGGAAATGTAATATGGTAATTATGATATTCAAGTGAGGGTTAGTGATACAAGTTCTAGGGGGTTAAATGGTTAATCTACTGGCAGAGATCAGGCTGGCTACCTTCTCTGAGTAGGTGCCATGATCACTCTGTAAATGAATGTGACACTGTACCTCAGGCACAGGTGCTAAGGAGAGCATGTGGCTCTTTGGTTAGTGTGTTAATTACGTCCCTTCTTCTTCTTCTTCTTCTTCTTATTCCTCCAGGGCATGGCTATATCAGTCCTAGGAGTAGACGGAGGCATCGACTCTGGAGTAAGGCCAGAAACGCCATTAGGAGCAGAGGCAGTGGTAGCCCTAGGGACTACAGGAGAACACCCTACTTCGGTATCTGCAGCAACCGTTGTAGAGGTGGAACCTACTGCAGGGGAGGCCCTCACTTCGGCTGCTGCGACAGCCATCGTAAGGGTAAGACTCCAGGCTGACTCCTGGTCGGGCAGTTCCTGGTCATACAGAGGAGGTGTATAGGTGAGGTCTGCCGGAAGTTCATCCTCGGGCGACAGGTGATGTTGAAGAAGACTCATGGACTTGGGATTGGCCATGGGCTGCGGTAAGCTCCATGCCTGTTGGAGGATCTCCTGTAGGAGTATCCTTGATAAGGTTAAGTGCCGGCGCTAGCTCGGGGCCAGGCGCAAAGGTCAAGGTTTGTGGTGGCTCTACGTCCAGGCTGGATGGAGCTTGGCACTGCTCAGTGCTGCCAAGTGGCACTGGCAGAGAGTTGAGGTCGACTGGACCTGTGACGGGTACCGGAGGTGCAATACCTCTCAGCGGGTCCTTGGTAATGGGAGACAGAGGTTCCTGTCTCTTTTGGGAGGCTGAGCCTTGTGGAGAATGGAGTGTCCACTGCTGGTAGTTTGCCAAGGCACCTAAGCCAATTAGTGGAGTGCCCTATTACATTACAGGTTTTGCAACGGAACTGTGAATGATCAATCTCCCTCCTTGGTAGCGGGGAAGACTGTTGGTGGCCGTACTTCCGGGAGGAAGTAGGTCTGTGAATGATCAATCTCCCTCCTTGGTAACGGGGAAGACTGTTGGTGGCCGTACTTCCGGGAGGAAGTAGGTCTTGGATGGCTCCTTGCTTTGGAGTGATTTGTCGTGGGGTTAGGACCCCTAGGCTTTTTGAAATGCGAGGGAGACTTCATGTCTTGCCCTAGGAGGAGGTTGTAACCTCCTGGAATGTAGCTTGCAACTGCAAGGGTATAAACTTTGGAGGAGTGAGGTCTCAATTGTACGGTCGGAAGGATCAGCTTGATATGGTTGATGCCTTCAATGGTGATGAGTTGACGTCTGTCAACGTTAACCCCTCAGGGGATTCGATTTTCCTGTATCAGGGAGATTTGAGCGCCAGAGTCGTCATAGGCTCTGACGTGGCTTGGCATATAGTGGCTTTGGAGGGGTGTGACGGTTATAGGGCCCTTAGCTGGGGGTCCTAGTAAAGAAGAATTGGTAACGCCCATTGCGATGGTGGGAATATTATGATTAGCGCACCCTCCGTAATTTGCAGATATGTGACCCTTGCGGCCACAGTCTTGGCAGAACTTGTTCCAGAACTTCTTCCGTGGCACTGGACAATAAGGCCGAGATGGACCCCCAGGTTGCGAATCTGGAGTCACCAAGGCTGGCAGTGTGCTCTGGCACAGGTGAAAAGTCCTCTCTGACAGAGATTTGACATGGGGAGGTTAAGGAATCCTCCTTTGAAGTATCCTCCGGCACAAGTCCGGGGTTGACTGGTTGGCTCACTTCCGCAATGGAAGAGGCAGGCGGTGAAAGGGTAAGAGGCTGAGATGATGCGGAAGAAACTTCAGGCTCTGACACTGGGTCACTGTCAGGCTTGGGAATAGGAGGGATGTCAGGGACATCGGAGGCACTAGCCTCTGAATCTAAAACTGATGATTGATTATTTGGCATGCTGTAGGGATCCGGTGCATCTGGTAGTGGGAGCTGCGTCCAGGGGAGATACAGCTTTAGGAGATCTTGGCCCAATATCACCTGATAAACATCATGGAATTTGTCCTCTACGCCCAGGCGGCACAATGTGGTTTCCCGGGTCTCCTGGTCTAATAAGGGCATTTGCACCTTCAGAAGGACTGAAGGAACAGAGTAGAGGTTGCCATCTATTCATTTGAACTGAATGGCTACGTTCTTCTGGATTTTGGCACCCCTAGGCAAGGCCTTTCTTGAAATGAGGGAGACCTGGGCTTCGGTATTGGCTATGACGTGTACCCACCGATAGGCTGTAGGAGACTGTTCCTCAGGGAGGGCTACATGGTAGCCTTGGAGAAGTTCACCCTGGAAGCTCTCATCCCAAGGTAGGGATCGACTTGGGCACCGGTCAGAATCCACAGCATGCCCACGCACACAACAAGTGGTGCAGAACCTCCGCAACCACCTCTTACTGGGAATCCAGCTCATGGTCTGGGGCTTGGAAGCAGGGGAAGACATTTCCCTTAGGCTGCAGTAGAGGCTCGGATAAATTTGAAAAGGATTACCAGGAATAGTACTGGATGGAATGGGAGTGCCTACTTGGTGATGTGGCACTCACTTAGGAATGGATTCTGCGACATGGTAGAGAAAAAGTCTGAAAAGGCTGGGTGCTGTGGCACTTGGGAAGTGTCCCGTAAGTTGGTGGCACTTCTGGAATGGCACCTTCTAATGAGGTGCAAAAATCAAATGGAGTGTGCGGTGTACGTCACACTTAAGGGCGTTCCTAACTTGTGAGATGCTGGAATAGGTAACCTGTAGGTCCAATATAGGTGCACGGCACTTATGGAGGCGTTCCTTGATGTAGTGATCCATAATGGCGGAAACAATAATGAAATAAGCGTTTTGTAATGACGGACACGCAGTTGAATAGCTACCTGTACGTCTGTACAGGTGCAATGGCACTTTGAGGAGGCGTTCCTTTTTGACAGCACTTAGGGCTGGTATTGCGGCACTTCGGGAGGCGTTCCCTTGTTGAGTGTTCCGAAGAAGCACTGATCCTTGGACATGGAAACACTAATGAATTGAGCATTCCGTAAGGACGGATACGCAGGTAAAGGGCGACCTGTATGTCTGATACAGGTGCAATGGCGCTTTGAGGAAGCGTTCCTTGGAGTGTTCTGAAAGATCACCGATCCTTTTACACGGACAAACTAATGAATTGGGCGTTCCGTAAGGACGGACACGCAGGTAAAGAGCTACCTGTACGTCTGTACAGGTGCACGGCACTTTCAGGAGGCGTTCCTTGATTGCACTGGTAGCGTGCTGGTGTGTCCCGTTGGACGACACTAAATGCAGTATACTCAAATATACTGAAGGGAAATGGCACTCTGTTCATGGCAAAGTGTAATGGTGGAGGAGAGAAAGTAAAAGGGGGAGTACTTCAGCAGCCAGTCGATGGACAGTGCCGCAAATTAGTGGCACTGTAAAATGGTAAGGCCTGTGGTGCACTGGTGGTGGCCAGTCCTAGACTGGTAACGACTTCCTTGATGGAAGTAATGAATTTGCGTGGCATACTGTGCACTTCGTGCTTGCGGTATACGCAAGTCTTTTGAGATAAAAAATGGAAAAGACCACTCGGGCAACGACAGGTAACAGTAAATTGGAAATACTCAGTCCTTGGCTGAAATACTCGGTAAATTAAGTAAATGCTTGCCAGACAGCAATGGACACAGGTGCGTATCACGCTCAGTGTAAAAGAAAGACACAAGAGACTAAAATAATGTTAATGTTGTATGCGTTATGGTAATAGACGTAGTACTCTTGGCTTGGTGAATAATAGGTTCTCTCTCTCTCTCTCTGAGAGGGTGAAAATGATATATGACGAACTGCCTTGTATTTAATTGAACTAATAATGTTAGTTTAACCCTTAAATGCAGAGTGGACGTATTTTACGTCGACATTTTTTGTCTCTCGGGTGCCGACTGGACGTATTTTACGTCGACATACAAAAGTTTTTTTAAAAATTCGCGGAAAAATACTTATAGAACTACCAGCCGAAAACTCTTGAATCACGCGACTTGGGGGTTGCTGGGAGTTCACGGATTAAGGTTTTGTTTTGTTTACAATCGTTACGCAGGCGCGCAAGGGCGAATTTCTTTCTTGCCACACTAAAAAGTATCGGTGACACATCTCGGAAATTATTTCGTCACTTTGACATAATTTTTGTACCATTTTAAATTAGCCGTTACATGGAGTATTATATATGAAAATGTGCGCAGTTTTATGTAGAATACAACAAAAAATACTCAAGATTGTAGCTTTTATCAGTTTTGAGATATTTTCATATAAATAACGATAAGTGCCGAAATTTCAACCTTTGGTCAACTTTGACTCTACCGAAATGGTCGAAAAACGCAATTGTAAGCTAAAACTCTTATATTTTAGTAATATTCAATCATTTAAATTCATTTTGCAACAAATTGGAGGACTCTAGCACAATATTTCGATTTATGATGAATTTCTGAAAAAACTTTTTCCTTACGTCCGCGCGGTAACTCTTCCGAAAAAAATCATACATGCGGTTGTGGTAATGTTTGCACCATTTTAAAATTAGCCGTTACATAAAGTTTTACATATGGAAATGTGCGCAATTTCATGCACAATACAACTAAAAACAACCCATGGTTGTAGCTTTTATCAGTTTTGAAATATTTTCATATAAATAATGATAAGTGACAAATTTTCAACCTTTGGTCAACTTTGACTCTACCGAAATGGTCGAAAAACGCAATCGTAAGCTAAAACTCTTAAATTCTAGTAATAATCAATCATTTACCTTAATTTTGTAACAAATTGGAAGTCTCTAGCACAATACTTCGATTTATGGTGAATTTATGAAAAAAATAACAATTTCTTTACGTCAGCGCGGTAACTCTTCCAAAAAAATCATACGTGCGATTGTGGTAATGTTTGCACCATTTTAAATTAGCCGTTACATAAAGTTTTATATATGAAAATGTGCGCAATTTCATTTAGAATACAACAAAAAATAATTGAAGGTTGTAGCTTTTCTCACTTTCGAAATATTTGCATATAACTCACGATAAATAGAAAAAAAACCACGTTCGGTCAACTTTGACTCTACCGAAATGGTCGAAAAACGCAATTGTAAGCTAAAACTCTTACAGTCTAGTAATATTCAGTCATATATCTTCATCTTGAAACAAATTCGAAGTCTCTAGCACAATATTTAGATTTATGGTGAATTTAAAAAAAAAACTTTCCTTCCCTCCGCGCGCGGATTCTCCACCACAAATCTCCGAAATGCGTACGTCGCATTCTCGGAATATTTTCTCCGTTTCATATTATGTATTTCATAGAATTATATATATGAAAATGTGCGCAATTTCATCATGTAGAATAAAACGAAAAATATTTGAAGGTTGTAGCTTTTCTAATTTCCGAAATAATTGCATATAAAAAATTATATAAAAAAATTCGACATTCGGTCAACTTTAACTCGTCAGATATGGTCGAAAACTGCAATTGTAAGCTAATACTCTTACAGTATAGTAATATTCAATCATTTGTCTTTATTTTGAAAGAAATTGGAAGTCTCTAGGACAATATTTAGATTTATGGTGAATTTTTGAATAAAATATTTGTTTACGTCCGCGCGTTACGAATTCATGCATTATTTTGTGATAATATTTTCTCTTGTGTTGCTTTTATCGTTTTACAATGTGTTATATACCAAAATGATCGCAATTTAGTGTACATTACAACGAAAAAAAAAAATTAACTCGTTACCTTTAACCGTTAGGCGCATAGCGAGATTTGAATACAATTATATATGAAATTTTGTTTTCATGCTATCATATATCGCATTATTTATATATGATAATGATAATTTTTTTCATTTCTGATGGTTGCATACTAAACTTCAGGCAATAACAAAAAAAGGAGCCAAAAATAAACCCTTAGTCTTGAAAACTAAGCGCGCTGTAATTTTTTGAAAAAAAATATTTTTTCCGCTTCCGCGCTCACTCCGAGAACGCCACGGCACATGGAAGACGATTTTTAATATACCCCTTCGGCGTTTAAGGGTTAATACGACGCAACTTGCGTTAAATGATCTACTTACGTTAAAGTTTAATGGAAGAATTGCTTTTGAATACATTTTATGTAAACAGAACACACTAGCGATGAACGATGTTTACGTTACTTTGAAATGGATTGCGTTTTCATATGAAATTTACAATGATGCATTTTTCGTGAACCATTCTTTTAATGTGATTAACTTTTAAGATTTACGTTAACTTTACGTAAGTTTACTAGGTCCCTGTGACAAGTGAAAATGTTGCTAAGGATTTTAAGATGAAATGTTAGCAAAACATTTGTAAATGGAAAAGGTTACGTTCAGTATGAAGTGAAATGAAACTTTCGCTCAGCGAGCGAGTGAGCGACGCGAGGTGAAACGTGTGGTGAGGCTAGCAGAGCGGGCTGCTACCTGCGATGGTGAATCAGCTGATTTTCTGTAAACGCGAAGGTGATTTACAAGAAATTCTAATTTCTTATTCAAAGCAAACAGCATTAAATCTTCTGGGAGAATGATCGATGCTAGTATGGAGATCGATATTATTTACGTTAAAACTTCAAGACATACGTTACTTTGCTTAAATTGTTGAGATAATGCTTAAAGGGATAAAAACATGGCTGCACGTTGTGTGAAACAAAGGTTGGCTGGCAGGCCTGAGAGAGTGCATGCGCTAAGCTGATGAGAACTGGCAGGCTATGCAGTTACCAACACTTGAAATGAAAACTAGGTTAAAACAAATTCCCCTGACATATCACAGACAAAAGAATTGTACACTTCTTTTGCCATAACTATTAGTAGAACACTCCTAACTAGCTAGGCTTGCTAACACATTCAATAAACCCTGGCAAAGCACTTCCTAGTTTGAACTAGTACTTTCTGGCATCTATCTTACACACATGTGCCTAGCTGATACATGTTAACAGAGGATTCGCGGGGCAAATTGTTTGCTTGCCGCTAAAATTAAGCTCTGGTGCTTTCGCCGTTACAATAATAATATTTCTACTTAACACTCTTTTAAACCACTTCTAAAATAATTCCTTAACATACCTTAAGCTAACATTGATTATAAATAATCATATTATATGAATGATTTGCCTTACCGTGAGTTGTGTGAGTGTCTCTCACTACAAGTGTGCTTTGATTTACGCTTTGTAAAATCATTTACAGTTTTACGTTTTACAAGGGATAATGCGATTCACAAGCTTTTTTTAAGCAAGCCAGGATCCTGGCAAGGTCGCCACTCTTACGTATGAGCCGGACTCGTGTGGCCCAAAACGTAAAGGAAAATGTTTTAGGGAAGAATGCAGGGTAACTGGATTTTAACTTACCTTAAAAAGGAGGGTTTTGGTATTATTATTTTTAGAGAAAAAAAGTCGCCAGAAAACTCAGCTAATTACTTTACATACATTTATTTACATGAGGCCGTTTAATGGCCTGGAGAAAGAGTAAATGCAGCTTATCCGCACGGGGAACAATATTATCTCTCACAAGGGTATGATAGCTGGCTAAAATGAAATTCACGTAAAAGCTGGTTTTCAAAATTATTCATATTATCTTGTGGTAATGCAGCACTTGCGGGCGCGAAGACTTGGACACGTGACTCAGCAAATCTGGAAAAAATCCCAGATTAGACACAAAACAAAAAGGAAGACTCCTTGCACAAGTTACGATTATTCAGTTTTCTCTAACACACTTGGGAAAAGGAACTCTTAGTGTTAAATGAAATATTCAGTGACTTCATTTGTCTGGGACGATCACAAAAGGGAGGCATGTGGCCACGAGGCAGTGAAAGGAACAAAGGAATGTTCATTTGAGAATTAGGAGTTTGAATTTTGAAAATGGGGAGTAGTTACGACTAAGAGGGAAAGAACTGGCAATATGACTGACTCACAAGATGTACCTGGATGCCATAGTAAGTGGACCTTTGTAGAAATGTGGCGTCGGCTTTGTCTCAGGTCTGGGCGCGCCAGTAATGCCTTGGTAGGCGTAAATGGAAGGCTGGCTGGCTGGGGACATCCGTCCAGGGTCACGGCTTGGAGCGGACTGAGAGCGACTGCATGGGTTAAGCATGGGTGTTGGGGTCAGCTTATCGCCCTTCCCGGCGGCATTCCTGGAAACAAAGCATATCGCCAGCGAGAAGTTCACAGGATAAAGGATCTTAGGAGTAGGCCTACGAAGTACCTAGCTACCTACACCCTCCCTTTTGGGATACGTCCCTAAGGCTGACAGGAGTCTTTCCCGCAGCTAACGGCTGGTGCCGGGCATGTCTAGTCTGGCCTGAGTTTGTGTTTCCCACCTAAATCAGCTGATATTCGGGTAAACATGGCTGCTCTTTTAGAAATAAAATAGATTAAATCAATGCTGGGGAGGCGAGGCGATCTATATTTGTAACAATATATATATATATATATATATATATATATATATATATATATATATATATATATATATATATATATATATATGTGATATACGTATATTATACACACACACATTATATATACATATATATATATATATATATATATATATATATATATATATATATATATTATATATGTATATCTATATATATATCTATATATATATATATATATATATATATATATAAATATATAATATTAATAATATATGTACGCATTAAGCGACAAATGCCCTGTAATATCTAATTCGCTCTCCCTCAGAATTAATATGTTTTCATATATGTTAACTAAAAGGGAATTTTTAGTTGATAATAATTTCGTTGGCTCCCGGGCGCGAACCTAGGAACCAAGAAATCTGAACGTACAGTGAAGCGCCTTTAACCACACAGCTACCACGAGAGGATATAAGTTAACGCCGCCTCTCGCCTACAAATCCCTGTCGCGCTCCGGGATTCGTTATGTTGGAGTCGGCATCAACCCTCCTCGACCTCGACAACTGTGTAGTGCTTTTGTCGCGTAGCCAATTTATGAGTCTGATCACATCACCGTGATTCATTTATACGCATAAGCTACAAATGTCCTTTTCTATCTGATTCGCTCTACCTAGGTTCGCGCCTGGGAGCCGACGAAATTATTATCGACTAAAAATTCCCCTTCAGTTAACATATATGAAAATATAAGAATTCTGAGGTAGAGCAAATTAGATATAAAAGGACATTTGTAGCTTAACGCGTATATATGAATCACGGTGATCAGACTCGTAAATTGGCTACGCGACAAAAGCACTACACAGTTGTCAAGGTCGAGGAGGGTTGATGCCAAGTCCAAAACAACAAAGCCCTGAGATCGACGAGGATTTGTGGGTGAGAGGCGGCGTTTACATAATTATATCCTCTCGTGGTACTGTGTGGTTAAAGGCGCTTCACTGTACTTTCTGTCTTATTTCTTTTAGTGGGACGGCCGATGGGACAGGCAGCTTATTGCTTACACTTGGCCTCAAACTTCACGAAAAGAAAAAAAAAATCCGCTTAAAATAGAGAAGACATCATGAACCTGAAATAAAGATGCCTTTCAGAGCTTGGCAGGAAATGATGTCACACACGCAAACAGTAGTGTGACTCCTACGCAGAACTAACCACCCTTTCTTCTCTCTCGACAGGAAAGGAAAGAAAAAGATGGGGGCCAGTAAATTCGACGAACTCCTGGCGAAACTCGGCACTGGAAAATGGAATGTCTTATATTTTTTCATAGCTGGATTCTGTAAGTTTGAATGTCTCCCCCTTGTGATGTGTAGCAGAATTTATGTACTATACAAGGATGTCGTGTCTCTTCATAAGCTAAACTGTCATCAGATGATGACTATTGTGGTACAGTAACTGGCAACTGCAAGCAAAATCAGAGTCTATTATTTTCAACAACTTAAAATAGTAATGTCACTATAGCTAAAGTTGATCTGTCATCAACTCTATGAATTAATTTTAAATTCTAATTTCATGTTTAGCTCTTCCACCACTTCCTATTTGGATATAGTATCACCTGGAGGCTTTATCTTCTGGCTTATTTCATGGCAATACAAGCACATTAATATAGAATGTAACAACAGAAATAAATAGTTTTTGGCCAATTAGGATTACTGAACACTAAACTAACTTCGACCCTATTAAAATCTTTTTCTTTGTACCTGGACACAGGGTATTTGTGGTTACCTGGTGAATACTTCGGAGGGGCCTATTTGACACCACAACTAAGCTACACGTGCATACCATCAGAAAACGCTTCGGTTATTTCCATCGCAAAGTAAGATAATTTAGAAGTAAAAAAAAAACCCAGTTTGTTCAAAGTGCTGAAATTCTTAAACCGTATACATATAATGTGAGGAAACTGGGGAATTATGAAGTCATTGTGGCTATTAAGAAAACATTTATAACTGGTGAAAGAGACCTGCGCATAATACACACACACACACCTATATATATATATATATATATATATATATATATATATATATATATATATATATAAAGGAGCCCATAAAACGGCAAAATATAGAAAAAATACTATATTTCAGAGGATGCTGTCTCTCTCTTCAGGTAGTCTCTGAAATATAGTATTTTCTCTCTATATTTTGGCGTTTTTATGGGCTCCTTTTATTAGATGGAATTCTGTGTAATAGAACATTTTACGAGTCATAATATATATATATATATATATATTATATATATAATATATCTATATATATAATAAATATAATATATATATATGTATATATATGATCTTGTGTGTTTGTAAATTAGCAGTTTAAATTACGCGTGAACCAGCAACAAATTCTGGGGCAAAATAACTACATAATTAAAAAATATGGGTCAGATTCAACAAGTGACAACTCGTCCATTGACAGAGATTCGTGCAGTTACACCGTGAATGAGACTGACGCGGATGGATACGATACCCAGGTGGAATACTCCTGTACAGAGTGGGAATACGACCACTCCGTGTTCATCACTACGTTAACGTCTGACGTAAGTTTTTCATTTATTTAGTTTATTTTGAGGTCTTGGGTTAAAATACCTGGCCATTTTAAAAAGGTTCTGAACGAAGAGATGATTATAAGTTTTTTCCTTGGAAAGAGGTGTATCAATGAGATTCTTTCTGCATACAGGTAGACACACACCCAAGGATTTTAGACAATACACGGATAAACACATAAGTAACATGCTAATCATAATTCTTTTAATTTCAACATCTGCATTACAATTATTCATCAATTGAAACGCAGCGTGTCAAATTATCACCGAGTTATACTCACAATGAGCAGCGCACATGCAAGTGAGAAATATATCAATAAATATAAATAAAAGACAAAGAATTCAATACAAATATGACTGCAGATTAACTGAAAGGTGCTTACATAATAAGAATTAAAAGGGGCACCCATTTTTTTTTTAAATAACATTGCAATAACGCTTGAACCAATAAAAAAAATTGTTTTTCTCTCTCTCTTCCACATCTAGTTCGACTTGGTATGCGGACAAGCGTATTTAAAAGCCACCTATCAGAGTGCGCTCGTGTTTGCCACCATGTTTACAAGCATGTTTGCGGGCTACTTGGCAGACAGGTAGGGTTTGACAGCTCTCGATTCCTTGCATAAAATGCTTTCATTTTGTGTCTTGAAAGATGTGCTTGAAGTGCTTTAGATGTTTAAGAGTTCTGTTTCAAATGATTTAATTTCTCTCTCTCTCTCTAAAAAAAAAAAAAATGTTTATAAGTTAAGTATACCTTAGTTTAAACCAGACCACTGAGCTGATTAACAGCTCTCCTAGGGCTGGCCCGAGGGATTACACATTTTTACTTGGCTAGGAACCAATTGGTTACCTAGCAACGGGACTTACAGCTTACTGTGGTATCCAAACCACTATTTCGAGAAATTAATTTCTAATTACCAGAAATAAACTCATCTGATTCAACGTAGGCAGAGCGGGGAATCGAACTCGGACTACCGAATCGGTAGGCGAGCACGTAGCCCACTCGTCCGACGAGGAAATAACAACGCTTATAAAAAAGTTTTTCCTTTCTCCTCAAAGGTTCGGCAGAAAGAACGTGGTGGTGGTGACCCAGATATTGTTCTGTATCACCAGCATCAGCATCTCTTTGGCAAATAACTTCAGCACTGTTCTTGCCTTACGCTTCATCACCGGGGCATTCTTCCTGCCTACCACTTATGTTTTGGGTAAGTTACGGGACATTCTTTCTACTTACAACTTGGGTTTTGGGTAAGTTTTCACGCTTTTTTTGCGTGTTTTTTTTTTAGGGTTTTTCTTATCTCTCTGTACTCTATCGTGGTTTTTGCAATTTAACTATTTCATTAAATTTTTATTTTACCAGAAATGTTAATGTAATAAATCTACATTTTTTTGCCAAAGTATTTCAAGTTGTTACGAGTAATATGTGTTCACATTTATCAGCCTTGAAAATCCAACTGAGAAGAGTTGTGGAACGTCGGCACAATAAATCAAGAAAACGCACTATGCTTTCCCTTGTATATATATATATATATGATATATATATATATTTATATATATATATATATATATATATATATATACACTACATATATATATATATATATATATATATATATATATATATATATATATATATATATATATATATATATATATAGTCAAACATGCTCGACTCTTGTATGCACAAATACGAAATCACAAATATCGTTTAACATCAAATTTACTATATAATGGTAATAAACTTCACGCTCGTCTATCTTTTTCCCGCTCAGCGATGGAGGTCTGTGAAATCAAGAACCGAGCCCTGGTGGGCATTTTCACCGGGCTTCCCTGGGCCATTGGAACCATGTTTTGGGGAGGTTTCGCTTACCTCATCAGAGAATGGAGGTACCTGAGGTTAACTAGCTCCTTGCCTCCACTCCTCTTGTTTCCTTGTCTATAGTAAGTACTCTACTGGATGCTTTTAACGAGCATGAGCGTGTGCTGGCATAAGGCCAGATTGATATGATAATAATGAAAACGGGTACATAAGTCATGAACGGTATGTGGCCTCCTCCTTCGATTAATTCGAAATATAATTCGTTTTATGTGTATATACCAAATGAAACTAATCTATCATTAAGGGTACAGAATATAAAATAGAACAGAATATAGAATTTAGGCCAAAGGCCAAGCACTAGGACCTATGTCATTCGGCGCTGAAACGGAATTGACAGTAAAATGGTTTACAAGATGTAACAGGAGGAAAACCTCGCAGTCGTAATATGACTGAATTGTTCAACTGAGAGGTTTTCCTCCTCTTATACCTTTCAAACAGTCTGTTAACATTCTCCTTTTATTTGGTGTTCCTGTTTGACATCAGCCAGTATTAGTAAAATCTGTACAAATTTATTGGCCTTCGTTCTTTCATTTCTACAGCTTGATAGACGAGTCTCCCAGATGGTTAATCTTGAGAGGAGACGATACCCGGGCACTGAAGGTCCTACGGAAAGCTGCCCGGTGG